>NW_015150554.1:453281-454836 GCF_000732505.1 Cyprinodon variegatus | reverse complement strand
TACTTAGAACTGTCCAACAGTTATATTTTAAGCAAATCCTGTATAATAATAAAAGAAATATGAAGAAAACATGGTAGATACTGAATGGCTTGATTAAACAGGGACCAGCAAAAATTGAGTTTTCCAATTATTTCTTTGGTATAAATGGAGAAATTTGCAATATGAACAAATTAGTTAACAACTTCAACCATTTATTTGTGAATGTTGATCTAGAGATGTCTGCTGAGAGTCCGGACTAATCCAATAATTAAGGCAATTATGCTTTGTTAAAGAATCAATTTCTATGAATGAACAAATCTGACAGTGTGGGAAGTCGTATCATTATATGCCATCACGGGGACGATAATTAGGCAAAAATAAGGTTTAGTTTGTTTTTCAAAGATTACCGAACAAATTCTAAAATTAATGATAGAAAAATAATGAATAGTTTTACTTTGTGTAAAAAATGTTGCACAATAAATATTTCATTACCTTGTCAAGAAAAGATTAAATCTCTTCTGCTTTTTCAAAGAATTTTTTTTTTTTTTTTATGTTTTATGTTTATGTATGTTATGTTTAAAATTCCATTAGATGATAAAAGTGACTAATACAGGTCTTTTTAAAAATAAAACGTTGAACTTATATTGCAAACTTTCTAACCTCTAAAGTTTTTTCAGCCTTCTTCATGCTTAAGGAAAATAGCAAAATAGTTTGTCCTTAGCTCTCATGGTTTCATTGCAATTTGAGTCAATTATATCATATATTCAATTTAAAATATATTTTTATATATTTTTTAATTGCTTTAACAGGCTTAACTGTTTTGCTGATCAGGTTTCTCTCAAAAAATGTAAATAAAAGGATTACTTAAAAAAAATGTAAGGGTTCATCAACTTCCCTAAACCATAAGATAATATGCATTTTTGCTCTAGAGATTGAGTTTTCAAAGGGCTTGATGAAATATAATACTGTGTGTTGAATGTGTTCAGTGAACTGTATCAGTCTCTGCAGTAGATCCCAGCTGCAGAACAAAGTGCAGTTTCTATTCAGTAAGACTGAGGGAGGTTTTTGTATGATGAGTTTTCACTGTGTGAACAACCACTGATTGTTAATGTAGTGAAAACTCTGACAGTAATAAACTCCTGCATCTTCAGCCTGGACTCCACTGATGGTCAGAGTGAAGTCTATTTCATTTCCTGCTCCACTTCCAGTGAATCTGGAGGAGATTCCTGAAAATCTGGAAGATTTTCCATAGATCAGAGCTTTAGGAGCTTCTCCTGGTTTCTGTTGATACCAGGACAGGCAGACCTGTGAGTTGTGGTGGCACTGAGATATTAAAAGTGCCTGACTGGCCTTACAGTCAATAGTGACAGTCTGACCAAGCTGCACTGATTTGGCTGCTGGCTGAGTCACAACAATATTTTGTCCATCAGACCCTGAAAAGAGAGAAGAAATACTGGACATTAGATGATGAAGTTGAACTCATCTACACTTTAAATTTTGTTCCACATAACAGAGAATGTTTTTCCTCACCCTGAGTAAAGCAGATGAGTGTCCAGATGATGATGCTGAACAAAGT
>NW_015150554.1:445797-450381 GCF_000732505.1 Cyprinodon variegatus | reverse complement strand
TAATAGAACTGTAGGAAAAGAAAGCTAGCAGAGGGCTAGGTGAGTTGGGTTCAAGGTGCCTTATTTTGCTGGATTAAAATTAGTGGTGGACATAGATCAATTTTTTAAATCTAGATGAATCCCACTGTAATTTTGAAATTAATCTCGGTTAAAATGGCATTCATATGTGTGTGCTACATCCAGAATTTAAAATAACAGGTTTTATTTATTTATTTTTGTTTGCAAAATCACAAGTAATTTAGTCTTCTTTCTTAAGATTTTAATGGAGGCATAAATACTTATGATCATTTCTTTCTGTGTTTTGCTGCAAAAAATAGAGTGTCCCTCTTCCAATTATAAATGTCCCATTTTAACAATATATTGTGTCCAAAATCTAACTTTGGGGCAAAAGCGTTATAGGATAATAGAAAACCTCTGTTTAGAATGTCTGTTGTTATGTGAAGATCTTGAAGTTTTTAAAAATTTATCCTGAGCAACAGCAATAAAATAGGAATTACCACCTCTCTTTCACACTGATGAGAAAAACGGATTAAAACATGAAAGAAAAGGGAACTTTTACACATTTTCTTAATGTTTTCATATTTCTTATGCATGGATGGCAAAAATTAAGTTTTGGTTGACTGATAAATGCCAGGAATTACCTCCCCTTTTGTGGGAAAATGTAACAAAAGTTTATTTAGTATTTAAAGTCCAGTTTTTATTATATTTTGTTGGATGTTAAGTTGTCTCCAGTCTCAGAGACACTGAAGAGAGACCAGTGTTCCCAGTCCTGATCTGATTCACTCAGACAATGATAATCGATTGAATCACTCCACTAATTCTTTCTCTTTTGTTTTTTCTATTCTCAAGAAATCATGTTTGCTTTTTCATTATTGACACTATTCAAAATAAAACATAAACAAAAAATGAAAATGTTTTACAGTCAACCTATTTTATTATTAAGCTAAATCATTAATCAAGCTTTTTACCTAACGGGATGTTTAAATTTAGTTGTCTATTTATGTTCAATGTTCATGCAATTTAGAAATAAATTAAAAAGGGCCTGAAGAGCTCCTGATCATCTCTGGTTCCTGAGCAGCTTTTAAAGCATAGGTTTAACGTTTAAAGCCAAGCAGAGTGATTTTATTAATACTAGGGAATAAAAAAAAATGCGTAAAAATGTAGAAAAGATAGTTTCACATCTGGGGAATCTTGTAGTGTTTCAATTCAGCTGCTGAGTCGGATCAGTTCCTCTGCAGCTGAGGGAGGTTTTTGTACGACGTTCTATCACTGTGTGAACGAGCTGTAACCCTGCTGACAGTAATAAAGCTCCTGCATCTTCAGCCTGAACTCCACTGATGGTCAGAGTGAAGTCAGAACCAGAACCACTTCCACTGAAACGATCGGGAACTCCAGACTGACGAGTTGTAGCATATCGAATCAGGAGTTTAGGAGCTTCTGCTGGTTTCTGAAGGTACCAGTGGAGGCTGCTATAAACACTAGAACTGGTTTTACATTTGATGGAGACAGTCTGTCCCTGAACAACAGACTTAGATCCAGGAGTCTGAGTCAGGATGATGTTTCCTGATGAACCTGGAAAACATGAAAAATTGTAATTTAAAGAAATAATGTTAAAATATGAATGACCGATACACTGTGAAAATATTAAAGAAGGCTTTATGATCTTGTTTCAGTAATTCTCCATAATGACAGAATCATCATTTTCATGAAGCTGATTTCTTCCTCAAACCAAGTTCTGAGCAGAGAGTCTCACCCTGAACCAGGAGCTCCAGGATGGTCAGCAGTAGAGTCAGTAACATCATCATTGTGCTGCTGGTGGTTCAGTGGCTCTGAAAGGCCTGGACAGCCTCTGATCAACACTGACCTCTTAACAGCTGGGAGCAGAGAGGGAGGACACATATGCAAACACACAGAGTCAGTCACATGGAGCTGAACTGGCAGCATGTTTCCTCCTGAAACACATCAACATCATTAGAAAGCTGAATGGAGGAAGTTTGAAAAGGTTCCTGTTGATCTTTTACCTTTTAGACATTAATGTAGCAACTAAAGGAAGTTAAATACGTAATAAATGAGAGAAGGCAGAATAGGGAAAACAACAGACAACAAACCTTTGGGAACTAGCTTAAATTAAGTGTTCCTGTCAAAAGTTTGTTTTGCTGTGAGTTATTATAACAAAACGTTCCCCAAAGATCTAAAAGGGCTATATCTACATAAAAAAAAAGACTCTAAAGATTAAAACAACTCTAAATGTACGCTGGGATTCTTTAAAAGCAGCATTGAACTGACAAAGACACCAACTTCTCTCTAAACAACATTTTTCCAGCTGAAAGCCCATAATGTCAAGTCTCTTTTGATAACTGAGTGAAAATAATTCACACCTTTATCTCATCCAGACTAAGCAAATCTCCAAGTCTCTATGAACTAATCATTCTGTCCTTTCTTTGTTCAATTTAACTTTTAAGCAAAAAGATCTTTGAATCAAATCTAAGCATTTTTTTTATTATTTCTCTGTGTTTAAGGTATCTAAAAAAAAACAAATTAAACAAGCCAAAATCAGATTAAGTGAATTAAAATGCTTTTTATAAATTGTTTGCTGAATTTTATGCAGATCAAAGTTACCACATTAGTGAATTAATTAACTTAATGTTAAATATATATAAACAAAGTTTTGGAATAGAAATGTTGATTTATGTTCATGATTTTATACAGATGCTGATTGGAATAAATTCTGTAAAATCGTTAAAAGTGACTAAAGTAGCTTTGCTTTCATTACGGATTGCTTCATGTTTATATTTATCTTTATAAAAACATGTAAAATATTTTTTGTTTAGTTCTTGTATTCAGAGTTTAATCAGACTTCTTTTATCTTGAAAAATGAATCCCTTTTTCTTTTATCATTGTTCATGGTCTCATAAGGCTCCATTATATTAAGTAGGCCATCCTTGCCTGATTATCGCCACATTAAAGAAACTTGTAGAACTGAGCTGCAGGACAGGACAAGATGTTGGTCTACAAAATATAAATGTTTAGGTTCATAAATATTTGTTTTTAGAATTAAAACAAACTGAGTGTAAATATGTCATACTGGTTACCCTGATTGCTTTGTTTTAGCTTATACAGTTATCAATGTACAGATGGAATTGTATTTATCTATTTTCAGATTCAATAGTTTAGGGGTTTATCAACTTTGAATCTGAAAAAAAAAAACACATTTTGTCTTAATAAAGCTTAATGAAACATAATGCTGTGTGTTTAATGTGTTCAGTGAACTGTATCAGTCTCTGCAGTAGATCCCAGCTGCAGAACAAAGTTCAGTTTCTGTTCAGTCAGACTGAGGGAGGTTTTTGTACGATGAGTTTTCACTGTGTGAACACACCACCACTGTGATAACTCTGACAGTAATAAACTCCTGCATCTTCAGCCTGGACTCCAGTGATGGTCAGAGTGAAGTCTATTCCATTTCCTGCTCCACTTCCAGTGAATCTAGAGGAGATTCCTGATAATCTATCAGATGTCACATAGATCAGAGCTTTAGGAGCTTCTCCTGGTTTTTGGTGGTACCAGGCAAGGAAGTACTGTGAGCCTGAGTATTGAGCTACTTGTCTGTTAACCTTACAGTCAATAGTGACAGTCTGACCAAGCTGCACTGATTTGGCTGCTGGCTGAGTCACAACAACATTTTGTCCATCAGACCCTGAGGAGAAAAAAGAAACACTGGACATTAGATGATCAGACTAAACACCAAACGATTTCCAATAGACAGGAAAATTATTTTCCTCACCCTGAGTAAAGGAGATGAGAGTCCAGATGATGAAGCTGATCAAAGTCATGTTTTCTGTGTCTTGTGTTGTAATGAAGGACAGCTGTCAGTCCTCCAGTGTTCAACTTTAAGGACTATAAACTCTCCCAGATCACTGGAGCATGGAGCTGCTGATGCAAAGTGGCTCTATGGAAATGTTCTGACCTGCTGTAATTGGAAATAGGATCTGTGGTGATATTTATTTTGTCTCATCAGTTAGTAGGAATTTGTGTTTTTTGCAACCTTAGGATATTTTGGTAAAATATTTTTCTGCCTTTAAAAGCCTCTCTCCAACCACAGGCAAAACAGATTTCATATTTCATATTCATATTTTATAAATGTCATGATCTAATATGTTTTTTATTCATAACAGCTTTATCAAATATAAACTTACTGATGTGCAGTTACTAAACGCAGTTTTAACAAAAGTTTGTTTAGTATTTAAAGTCCAGTCTTTATTATATTTTGTCAGATGTTAAGTTGAAGCTATAATTTAAATATTTTTAGGCATAATATCTAATTTATTGCTTTTTTAACAATTCTGAGAACATGCCTTTTTCCTACTATTTATTTATTTATTTTTTGCAGTAGAGGCAAAGCCTCTACAACTGGAGCAGCACCCTGAGGCTCCCTGCAGACCAGTGGAGGAAGGTGGGCTCTGTGACCTGTGAGGCCACCCAGGGCTCCCAGTCTGAAGTCACAGAGACACTGAGGAGAGACCAGTGTTCCCAGTCCTGATCTGATTCACTCAGACTGGATCTAAGAAGGATTAAGCCCCCAGTAAC
>NW_015150554.1:443199-444512 GCF_000732505.1 Cyprinodon variegatus | reverse complement strand
TTAACCATAAAAGCTTCAGGTTTTGGGAGAAACTGAGAACAGTAGTAAAAAACACACACATTTTCTCTCTGAGTTTTTTTAAGGTATTGAGGCAAAAAAATACACGAAAAAATGTTTGTTTTTCAACCAGAATTAGTTTGTTGTGTTCAGAGTCAGAGAGCCGTGTCTCTCTACAGTCAGAGGTTTTTGTACGAAGACTCAATTAGTTTGTATCACTGTGGTGGACTTTTGGTGGAGGAACCAGACTGGATGTTGGAAGTAAGTTTCTGAATATTTAAAAAGAAATAAGATGAAGAAGACTAAGTGTTAAAAGTAGAATATTGACATTTTTTAACAACTTTAAGTTGATCATGTAAAATAGTTTTATTCTCTAAACTTAGAGATTTGGACATCTCTTTTATTTTTATTCTTTTTATTAACAATAAAAACGCGTTTATTGTCTAAAATTGCAGAAATAGAAGTAAAAAATGTAAATTTTATTGCAGTGTGTTGAAAAATATATTCAGACTACTTTAGTGTTATCCACCAGAATTATATGTAGAGAAAAAGAGAAAACAAAAACCTTTACTTTGCAATAAAAACAATGACACGATGAATAAAAATGATGACATTCTAAAATGATGTTTGTTTATGAATGTTACAAATACTTAGATACCTTAAATTTTTTTCTTACTAATTTAATTAATTATAAAATAGTTTAGATCTTTCGAACATTGCATTATTATCTCTAGTTTGTATTTTTTAAACTTTGAAAGTTTCCTTAAAGTTAGTTCGCTAATTAATAAAGTTCTGAAATAGCTCCAAAGGTTTGATTTGTTAACAACAGTTTAATTATTTGATGAAATATTGTTGGTTTAAGAGTTTAAATGAGTTATAGTTAATGTTATTAAACTATTGCGAGAGTGTAAAATAGAGAAAAAAATGAAATATACTGTTATGTTTAGTTATCTTTTTTATGGTCAGTCAGATATATATTTCAGTTTTTTGTTTAGTTTAAATTTCTCTGATACTTTTTAAGGTCATATCGGGGCTCTGTGTGCTGATATGCATGAAAGGTTCCTTTAATGGAAGTGAAACAATCTGTGAGGGAGTGACTGATGGAGTGGAAAATAAAGTTTAACTGAAAATTCTTACAGGGTTTTTTTCACTGCTCTCTGCTATTTGACTAGCAGCTGTGTGGTTCCTGTTCTCTAACCTGATTGGTGTCTCCTAGGTGACACCCGTCCCACCCTGACAGTGCTGCCACCCTCCAGTGAGGAGCTGCAGCAGGGGAAGGCCACCCTCATGTGTCTGGCCAACAAGGGCTTCCCCTC
>NW_015150554.1:439713-441715 GCF_000732505.1 Cyprinodon variegatus | reverse complement strand
AACACATCAACATCATTAGAAAGCTGAAAGGAGGAAGTTTGAAAATAGCCCTCTTGATCTTTTACCTTTTAGACATTAATGTAGAAACTAAATGAAGTTAAATACAAAAGAAATGAGAGAAGGGAGAGTAGGGGGAACAACAGACAAAAAAACCTTTGGTAACTAGGTTGAATTAATTGCTGTGATTCATTAGAACTAAATGTTATGAAGATCTAAAAGGGTTAAATCTACATAATAAAGAAACTATGAATTTAAGCTGGGATTCTACATTAAACATTAAACAACATTTTTCCAGCTGAAAGCCCATAATGTCAAGTCTTCTCTGATAACTGAGTGAAAATAATTCACACCTTTATCTCATCAAGAATAAGCAAATCTCCAAGTCTCTATGAACTAATTATTCTGTCCTTTCTTTGTTCAATTTAACTTTTGAGCAAAAAGACACTGAATTAACATCTAAGCCTTTTTTTTTTACTTTGCTGTTTTTAAGGTATCTAAAGATAGTTAGTTTTATCATAAATGAAACAAAACAAAATCAGATTAAGTGATTTTTTTTTTTTTGCTGAACTTTATGCAAATTACATCTACCAATAATTAATTAACTTAATGTTAAATACATACACAAACTTTTGAACTAGATGTGGAAGTTGATTTATGTTCATGTTTTTAAACAGATACTGATTGGAATAAATTCTGTTAAATCGTTAAAAGTGACTTAAGTTTATTACTGATTGCTTAATGTTTTTTTTATATTAAAGATTTTTATTAGAAATAAAACAAATTGAGGAGTGTAAATATGCTATATTTTTTATCCTGATTGTGTTGTATTTATATATTTTCAGATCCAATAATTTAGAGGTCTACCAACTTTGTTTGAATTTTAAGAAAAAAACACATTTTTTTCTTAATAAGGCTTAATGGAATATAATGCTGTGTGTTTAATGTGTTTAGTGAACTGTATCAGTCTCTGCAGTAGATCCCAGCTGCGGAACAAAGTTCAGTTTCTGTTCAGTCAGACTGAGGGAGGTTTTTGTACGATGAGTTTTCACTGTGTGAACACAGGACCACTGTGAAGACTCTGACAGTAATAAACTCCTGCATCTTCAGCCTGGACTCCACTGATGGTCAGAGTGAAGTCTTTTTCATTTCTTGCTCCATTTCCAGTGAATCTGGAGGAGATTCCTGAAAATCTGGAAGATGTCAGATAGATCAGAGCTTTAGGAGCTTCTCCTGCTTTCTGTTGGTACCAGGACAGGCAGGGTGGGCTACAATCTACTACTCTGTTAGCCTTACAGTCAATAGTGACAGTCTGACCAAGCTGTACTGATTTGGCTGCTGGCTGAGTCACAACAACATTTTGTCCATCAGACCCTGAGAGGAGAGAAGAAATACTGGATATTAGATTGTGAGGTGAAACTCGGCTAAAGTATAAATTATTTTTACATAACAGAAAATTATTACACACCCTGAGTGAGGCAAAGGAGAGTCCAGAAGAGGATGCTGATCAAAGTCATGTTTTCTCTGTCTTCTGTTGTCAGGACAGCTGTCAGTTCTCCAGTGTTCAACTCTCTGGACTATAAACTCTCCCAGAGCGCTGGAGCATGGAGCTGCTGATGCAAAGTGGCTCTATGGAAATGATCTGATTCACTCTGAAAGGGTTCGGGATCATTCTGATGATGCTGTTCATCAGTTTAAGTTTTCTTTTTCAGTTTCACTTTTATTCATGTTTTGTGTTTTTTTGTTTTATTGATTCAATTCCCATTTTATGGTGTTGTTTTGGATGTACTTGAATTCTTATGTATTTCTGGTTTGCCCTCTGTTGCCCTCTTGTGTCAGTCTCCTTTCCCCTAGCTCCCTCCTAGATTCCTGTGTCCACACCTGCACCCAATCTGCTGATTAGCCTGGTCTTTGTTTCTGCCTCCAATATATACACCTCCTGTTTATTAGTTGTTTGCTGGTTAATCGTCATTTTTTCCCCCTCATGTCTGCTTTACTTAATTTA
>NW_015150554.1:434031-437575 GCF_000732505.1 Cyprinodon variegatus | reverse complement strand
AAAGCCCATAATGTCAAGTCTCTTCTGATAACTGTGTGAAAATAATTCACACCTTTATCTCATCCAGACTAAGCTAATCTCCAAGTCTCTATGAATTAATTTTTCTGTCCTTTCTTTGTTCAATTTAACTTTTAAGCAAAAAGACCTTTAAATCAACATCTAAGCCTTTTTTTTATTTCTCTGTGTTTAAGGTATCTAGAGAAAGTTAGTTTTATAAAAAAAAAATAATGATAATTAAACAAGCCAAAATCAGTTTAATTGAATTAAAATGCTTTTTATAAATTGTTTGCTGAATTTTATGCAGATCAAAGTTACCACATTACTGAATTAATTAATTTAATGTTAAATACATATAAACAAACTTTTGGAATAGCAATGTTGATTTATGTTCATGTTTTTATACAGATGCTGATTGGAATAAATTCTGTTAAGTCGTTAAAAGTGACTAAAGTAGCTTTGCTTTCATTACAGATTACTTCATGTTTACATTTATCTTTATAAAAATATGTTTTGTTTAGTTATTGTATTCAGGGTTTAATCAGACTTATTAAATCTTGAAAAATGAATCCCTTTTTCTTTTATCATTGTTCATGGTCTCATAAGGCTCCATTATGTATATTAAATAGGCCATCCTTGCCTGATTATCGCCACATTAAAGAAACTTGTAGAACTGAGCTGCAGGAATGGACAAGATGTTGGTCTACAAAATATAAATGTTTAGGTTCATAAATATTTGTTTTTAGAATGGTCTCATAAGACTCCACTATATTAAGTACGCCATTCTTCCCTGATTTTTGCTTAAACATTAAAGAAACTTCTAGAACTGAGCTGCAAGACAGGACAAGAAGTTGGTCTACCAAATTTAAATGTTTAGCTTATTAAATGTTTGTTACTATAATTTAAAAAAATTGATGAGTGTTAATATATTTTACTGTTTATCCTGATTTGTTTTAACTAATACAGTTATCAATGGACAGATGGAATTGTATTTATTAATTTTCAGATTCAATAGTTTAAGGGGTTTAACTTTGAATCTGCAAAAACACATTTTGTCTTAATGAGGCTTAATGAAATATATTGCTGTGAGTTTAATGTGTTCAGTGAACTGTATCAGTCTCTGCAGTAGATCTCAGCTGCAGAACAAAGTTCAGTTTCTGTTCAGTCAGACTGAGGGAGGTTTTTGTACGATGAGTTTTCACTGTGTGAACACATACTGACTGTTGATGTAATGATAACTCTGACAGTAATAAACTCCTGCATCTTCAGCCTGGACTCCACTGATGGTCAGAGTGAAGTCTATTCCATTTCCTGCTCCACTTCCAGTGAATCTGGAGGAGATTCCTGATAATCTATCAGATGTCAGATAGATCAGAGCTTTAGGAGCTTCTCCTGGTTTTTGGTGGTACCAGGCAAGGTAGTACCGTGAGCCTGAGAAGTGAGCTACTTGTCTGTTAACCTTACAGTCAATAGTGACAGTCTGACCAAGCTGCACTGATTTGGCTGCTGGTTGAGTCACAACAACATTTTGTCCATCAGACCCTGAGGAGAAAAAAGAAACACTGGAGATTAAATGATCCTGCTAAACACCAAACGATTTCCATTAGACAGGAAAATTATTTTCCTCACCCTGAGTAAAGCAGATGAGAGTCCAGATGATGAAGCTGATCAAAGTCATGTTTTCTGTGTCTTGTGCTGTCATGAAGGACAGCTGTCAGTCCTCCAGTGTTCAACTCTAAGTACTATAAACTCTCCCAGATCACTGGAGCATGGAGCTGCTGATGCAAAGTGGCTCTATGGAAATGTTCTGACCTGCTGTAATTGGAAATAGGATCCGTGATGATATTTCGTTTGTCTTATCAGTTAATACAGTAGGAATCTATGAAAAGATTTAGTGTCTTTTGTGTTTTTCCAAACTTGAGATATTTTGGTAAAATATTTTTTGCCTTTAAAAGCCTCTCTAAAACCACAGGCAAAACAGATTTCATATTTCATATTCATATTTTATAAATGTCATGATAAAATATGTTTTTTATTCATAACAGCTTTATCAAATATAAACTTTNAAATTGACTGGAAATATGTTTTACTGTTTATCCTGATTGCTTTGTTTTAGCTCATACAGTTATCAATGGAAAGATGGGATTGTAGTTATCTATTTTCAGATTCAATAGTTTAGGGGTTTATCAACTTTAAATCTTAAAAATAACATTTTGTCTTAATAAGGCTTAATGGAATATAATGTTGTGTGTTGAATGTGTTCAGTGAACTGTATCAGTCTCTCCAGTAGATCCCAGCTGCAGAACAAAGTTCAGTTTCTGTTCAGTCAGACTGAGGGAGGTTTTTGTACGATGAGTTTTCACTGTGTGAACAGATTCTTACTGTTGATGTAATGAAAACTCTGACAGTAATAAACTCCTGCATCTTCAGCCTGGACTCCACTGATGGTCAGAGTGAAGTCTATTCCATTTCCTGCTCCACTTCCAGTGAATCTGGAGGAGATTCCTGAAAATCTAAAAGATGTTCCATAGATCAGAGCTTTAGGAGCTTCTCCTGGTTTTTGGTGGTACCAGGCAAGGTAGTACCCTGAGCCTGAGTAGTGAGAAACTTGTCTGTTAACCTTACAGTCAATAGTGACAGTCTGACTAAGCTGCACTGATTTGGCTGCTGGCTGAGTCACAACAACATTTTGTCCATCAGACCCTGAGGAGAAAAAGAAAGACTGGACATTAGATGATCACACTAAACACCAAATGATTTCCATTAGACAGGAAAATTATTTTCCTCACCCTGAGTAAAGCAGATGAGAGTCCAGATGATGAAGCTGATCAAAGTCATGTTTTCTGTGTCTTGTGTTGTCTTGAAGGACAGCTGTCAGTCCTCCAGTGTTCAACTCTAAGGACTATAAACTCTCCCAGATCACTGGAGCATGAAGCTGCTGATGCAAAGTGGCTCTATGGAAATGTTCTGATCTGCTGTAATTGGAAATAGGATCCGTGATGATATTTTGTTTGTCTCATCAGTAAATAGGAATCTATGAAAAAAATTTTAGTGTCTTTTGTGTTTTTTCCAAACTTGAGATATTTTGGTAAAATATTTTTTGCCTTTAAAAGCCTCTCTCCAACCACAGGCAAAACAGATTTCATATTTCATATTCATATTTTATAAATGTCATGATAAAATATGTTTTTTATTCATAACAGCTTTATCAAATATAAACTTTTAACATATTTAGAAGTGCAGTTTTATCAGAAGAGTAAAATGTAACAAAGGTTTGTTTAGTGTTTAAAGTCCAGTCTTTATTATATTTTTTCAGATGTTAAGTTGAAGCTATGATTAAAAATTTTTTTTAGGATAATATCTAATTTATTGCTTTTTAACAATTGTGAGAACATGCTTTTTTTCCTACTATTGATGTATTTATTTTTTTGCAGCAGAGGCAAAGCCTCTACAGCTGGAGCAGCACCCTGAGGCTCCCTGCAGACCAGTGGAGGAAGGTGGGCTCTGTGACCTGTGAGGCCACCCAGGGCTCCCAGTCTGCAGTCAC
>NW_015150554.1:429455-432803 GCF_000732505.1 Cyprinodon variegatus | reverse complement strand
CTGAAGGTGAAGATTTGACGAACAACAGACGTAACAAACTCATCCGCAATGCTATTCACATTATTGGAGAGGAGCTGTACTCTGCCAGAGAGCAGAATGTTGGCCAGGATAAATTCGTACTGGAAAATTCTGCACATCCCTGTCATGATGTGCTGGTCACCCACAGAAGCACTTTCAGTCAGAGACTCATTTTATCACACTGCACCACAGAGCGCCAAAGGAAGTAAGTCCTACCTGTGACCATCAAACTGGATAATTCATCTCTCTGACAGTCGTTTAATTTCATTACATACTATTTACTAATTTCATTACTTCACTATGCACCATGACACGGTCATGTGCAATAATAGTCATTTAGGTACTGAGCAGTATTGTAAACTTTAAATACTGTTGATTGTGTATAATCTGATCCTTATCTTATTTTATTATTATATGTTATTTTACAACACTTTTATGGGAAGGGTGTACTTTTACTGTGTGGATTGTAATTTTATTAATTTTTCTTTTCTTAATCTGTCTTATTATGCTATATTTTATTTATCTCTATTGTACTTACAATTGTATTTTTCCTCTCTTCTGTAAATGGTTGCACTGCAAGAAAATAATTAGCCGCAAGGGATTAATAAAGTAATTTTGATTCTGATTTAGCTCCTGGCTTAGCTTCTCTCTGTCCCGCATGCAAGCCCATTCCCCCCCCCCCACCTCCACCCATCTCCTTCCTCGTTCTGAGTCCCACTCATTCTCTGGTGTCCTGGTCCCGGGGGTGAAGACCATTGTCAGGTGTATTCAATGATGATTATAAAATGAATGTGTGCTTATAAATCATTTGTGCAAGGGGGATGCTGCACTGTGTCTTGTGATACAGTCAGGAGACCCTCCTGCCTTGTCATTCTGATGGAGCATCTTGTCTTTATGAACTGATCAATTGTTCTGTCAGAACAAATACTTTTTTGTAACCATGTGTTATGTTCTGTTAATAAAAGACGGCTGCAGGAGGGGGTTCGGAGAAGGAAAGCTTGAAGTTGGGTTGGGCTTTTTCTTTCCGCTCCTGCAGAAGCTGCTTGAATCTCTTTCCTGTGTAGACTCAATTTCTATATATTTGCAAATCTACATTTTCTGAATCTAACAACCATTCTAATCCTTTTTCTAGGTTAATCATCCAAGCAAATGATGATTCACAGTATCAATTTATTTCATTTATGCCATTATCTGCTTCTGTTTTCTTGAACCCTCAGGTGGTAGATGGCCGCTCCTTCTGAGCCTGGCTCCGCTGGAGGTTTCTTCCTGTTAAAAGGGAGTTTTCCTCTCCACTGTTGGTACATTAATGCTTGATGAGACGGATTGCAGCGAGTCAATGTGTCCTCGCAATCAACTGCTTTTCCTCAGACAGAAAGGTTTTGATGAATCTAAATAAATTGAATAATATATTTCTAATGGCAGCTTTTCTCTGTATGAGTCTCTCCAGGTGGAATTAGCAAAGAAAATTACAGACAGCCTATCAGCAATTATTAATTAATAAACTTAATTAATGAAATCAAAGTAAACTCATACTGACTGACTCAAAAAAAGACACACATTTGTCTCATGCAAAAGAAAACGTACCAGGAGAGTCTGTGATTAAAAACTAAAGACAATGTTTTTTTTTTATATATTCACAACTAAAAAAAAAAAACTAGGGAGCATGGGATGGAAGAGGATGGGGAGGAGAAGAAGTAGGAAAGTTTAGCAAGAAAATAAAGAAAAGAAGTTACAGGTAGAATCTCAGTGAGCAAGACTGCATCTCTTGACATCTGGGCCCCATTTGTAACCATAACCATTAATGATTTTTCTGTTTTTAGGAAAGACCGAAATAGATTTGGGGGTGGAGTGGCTATTTATGTACAAAATAATTTACCTGCCAAAATACATTTAGATTTGATGAGGGAGAAAATCGAAGCATGCTGTGTAAAAATACATGTGCCTTATTTAAACCACTCTAAGTTTGTTGCTTCTATAGGCCCCCTAATGTAGATGCTGTGACTGGATTCTTTGAACTGCTTGATCAGATATCAGATAAAAACAGCACGAATTATCTGCTGGGTGATGCAAATGTTGAGTGGTTGGTGCAGTCTTCTCCCAACAGGGAAAGGTTACTCTCTATATTGAGTGCATGTAGTCTGTCCTAAATTGTTGTAGTCCCCACAAGAGTGGCATCTTAGTGGTTAGTGAATAGAGCTTTGATTCCTGAGGTTCTGAGTTCAAGCCCCACACACACAAACTGCTACTCTTGGTCCCTGAGCAAAAGATCCTAAACCCCACACTGCTCCCGGGGGGCCACACAATGGCAGCCAGCTGCTCCCCAAGGCGATGGGTTAAATGCAGATAGTGTTTTTTGTTGCTCTACTTGAGACAGTGTAAAGACAATTAAAAAAAGCTAGTAAAAAAAAATATTAGAAATGATGGAATTATCTCTGCAACATGCATTGACACATCTACACCAATACAGTGCTCTAAGGGCCATCTTTGCACCTGTAGATTTTAGTGACCATAATATAATCGCTGTAACTAGAAAAAATAAGATTCCAAAAGCTATGGCTAAAATAATCTTAACTCAGTCCTATAAGCGATTTAATGAGGGTTTATTTATAAGTTAAATCGCTAATGCAAACTGGGATATGGTTTGTAGTGAGCATAACTCTAAACCCGTACTGGATTTATTAATGTCAATGTTTATGGATGTATGGATGATATAAGTTTTTCTTTAATGTATTTCCTTTTGTTCTAATGTGTTCCAAAAATATTATTTTTTTTTTTTTTATATATTCCAGTAAAGTTAAAAAACAAACAACTGGACTTTGTATTCCAAATTTGAAGATGCTTCGGTTCCCATCTACGAATCTTTTACAATTCAAAATGTGAATGTTAATTTTTTTTTGAGTTTCTTGAAATCGAATCCCCTTAAAAGAAAAAAATATAATAGATTAATAAATGTGGTTGACAAGCTGTTTTTACTATAGCTAGAACTGTTCTAGTAGAGTTTGTTGTGTTCAGAGTCAGAGAGCCGTGTCTCTCTACAGTCAGAGGTTTTTGTACGACGACTCAATCGGTTTGTATCACTGTGGTTGACGTTTGGTGGAGGAACCAGACTGGATGTTGGAAGTAAGTACAATTTTTCACTTTCTTTCATGCAGGATACTTTCTTTTAAATTTAAGGTATAAACCAAGAATAGATTCAAGAGTCCCTGTTTTAATAAGATGGTTATTTTATATCCATTAACCCTAAAAGCTTCAGGTTTTTTGGCGAAACTGAGAACAGTAGTAAAAAAAACACACACATTTTCTCTCTGAGTTTTTTTAAGGTATTGAGGC
>NW_015150554.1:428518-429445 GCF_000732505.1 Cyprinodon variegatus | reverse complement strand
GAGCAGAGAGGGAGGACACATATGCAAACACACAGAGTCAGTCACATGGAGCTGAACTGGCAGCATGTTTCCTCCTGAAACACATCAACATCATTAGAAAGCTGAATGGAGGAAGTTTGAAAATGTTCCTGTTGATCTTTTATCTCTTAGACATTAATGTAGCAACAAAATGAAGTTAAATACATAATAAATGAGAGAAGGTAGAGTGGGGGAAACAACAGACAACAAACCTTTGGGAACTAGCTTAAATTAAGTGTTCCAGTCAAAAGTTTATTTTGCTGTGATTCATTATAACTAAACGTTCCCAAAGATCTAAAAGGGTTAAATCTACATAATAAAGAAACTATGAATTTAAGCTGGGATTCTACATTAAACTGACAAAGAAACCAAAAATGTTCTCTTCTGATAACTGAGTGAAAATAATTTACACCTTTATCTCACCCAGACTAAGCAAATCTCCAAGTCTCTATGAAATTATTTTTCTGTCCTTTCTTTTTTCACTTTTCTTTTTCCAAAACTTTTAAGCAAAATCTGGCTTCTCTAATCTTGAAAAATGAATCAATTTTCTCTTATCATTGTTCATGGTATCATTAGGCTCAATTATATTAGATAAGCCATTCTTATCCACATTATTGCTAAAACATTATAGAAACTCCTGGACTCTACCAAATTTAAATGTTTTGTTTCATAATCATTTTCATTAGAAAAAACAAATTGAGGAGTGTAAATATGTTATATTGTTTATCCTTATTGTTTTGTATTTATATTTTTTCTGATTCAATAATTAGGAAAAATACACATTTTGTCTTAATAAGGCTTAATGGAATATAATGCTGTGTGTTTAATGTGTTCAGTGAACTGTGTCAGTCTCTGCAGTAGATCCCAGCTGCAGAAGTTCAGTTTCTGTTCAGTCAGACTGAGGGAGGT
>NW_015150554.1:423182-427127 GCF_000732505.1 Cyprinodon variegatus | reverse complement strand
TATATTTCTTTCATAATCGCATTGAATCAGCGGCTCTAAAAGGCTTGAACAACTGCTGATCAAAACTGACCTCTAAACAGCTTTTTAAAGAAAAGGTTTGAAGTTTTGAAGTCAAGCTCAGTTTAACTATTTTATAGATTCACTGTTAATACTTGCTGACCAGAAAAAAAAGTTTTTATACAAACGTACATTTTCAGCTTTTTCAATTTTTCAAGGCACATCACTCTATCAAAGTCTGATTTAATCAGAAAATCTAAAACAAATAAAACAGTTATAAAAGGAAATGGTTAAATAGTTTGAAATCATATATATAAATCATATTTGTATATCAGCTTTGAATGTAACATCTGGGGAAAATTGTAGTGTTTCAGTTCAGCTGCTGAGTCGGATCAGTTCCTCTGCAGCTGAGGGAGGTTTTTGTACGACGTTCTATCACTGTGTGAACGGATAGTCATAAACCTGCTGACAGTAATAAACTCCTGCATCTTCAGCCTGAACTCCACTGATGGTCAGAGTGTAGTCAGACCCAGAACCACTTCCACTGAAACGATCTGGAACTCCAGACTGACGATTTGTAGCTCCATAAATCAGGAGTTTAGGAGCTTCTGCAGGTTTTTGAAGGTACCAGTGGAGGTGGCTATAAACAGTAGAACTGGTTTTACATTTGATGGAGACAGTCTGACCCTGAACAACAGACTGAGATCCAGGAGTCTGAGTCAGGATGATGTTTCCTGATGAACCTGGAAAACATGAAAAATCGCAATTGTAAGAAATCATGTTAAATTATGAATCACTGATAAACTGAAAATATTAACAAAAGCTTTATGATCTTGTTTCAATAATTCTCCATGATGACAGAATCATCATTTTAATGAAGATGATTTCTTCCTCAAACCAATTTCTGAGCAGAGAGTCTCACCCTGAACCAGGAGCTCCAGGATGGTCAGCAGTAGAGTCAGTAACATCATCATTGTGCTGCTGGTGGTTCAGTGGCTCTAAAAGGCCTGGACAGCCTCTGATCAACACTGACCTCTTAACAGCTGGGAGCAGAGAGGGAGGACACATATGCAAACACACAGAGTCAGTCACATGGAGCTGAACTGGCAGCATGTTTCCTCCTGAAACACATCAACATCATTAGAAAGCTGAATGGAGGAAGTTTAAAAATGTTCCTGTTGATCTTTTACCTTTTAGACATTAATGTAGCAACTAAAGGAAGTTAAATCCGTAATAAATGAGAGAACGCAGAATAGGGAAAACAACAGACAACAAACCTTTGGGAACTAGCTTAAATTAAGTGTTCCTGTCAAAAGTTTATTTTGCTGTGAGTCATTATAACAAAACGTTCCCCAAAGATCTAAAAGGGCTATATCTACATAAAAAAAAGACTCTAAAGATTAAAACATCTCTAAATGTACGCTGGGATTCTTTAAAAGCAGCATTAAACTGACAAAGACACCAACTTCTCTCTAAACAACATTGTTCCAGGTGAAAGCTCATAATGTCAAGTCTCTTCTGATAAATGAGTGAAAATAATTCACACCTTTATCTCATCCAGACTAAGTAAATCTCCAAGTCTCTATGAACTAATCATTCTGTCCTTTCTTTGTTCAATTTAACTTTTAAGCAAAAAGACCTTTGAATCAACATCAAAGCCTTTTTTGTTATTTGTCTGTGTTTAAGGTATCTAAAGAAAGTTAGATTTATGGAAAAAAAAACGAATTAAACAAGCCAAAATCAGATTAAGTGAATTAAAATTCTTTTTATAAATTGTTTGCTAAATTTTATACGGATCAAAGTTGCCACATTAGTGAATTAATTAACTTAATGTTAAATATATAAATACAAACTTTTGGAATAGAAATGTTGATTTATGTTCATGTTTTTATACAGATGCTGATTGGAATAAATTCTGTAAAATCGTTAAAAGTGACTAAAGTAGCTTTGCTTTCATTACTGATTGCTTCATGTTTATTTTTATCTTTATAAAAACATATAAAATATGTTTTGTTTAGTTCTTGTATTCAGAGTTTAATCAGACTTCTTTAATCTTGAAAAATGAATCCCTTTTTCTGTTATCATTGTTCATGGTCTCATAAGGCTCCATTGTATTAAGTAGGCCATCCTTGCCTGATTATCGCTACATTAAAGAAACTTGTAGAACTGAGCTGCATGACAGGACAAGATGTTGGTCTACAAAATTTAAATGTTTAGTTTCATAAATATTTGTTTTTAGAATTAAAACAAAAAGTGTAAATGTGTTATACTGGTTACCCTGATTGCTTTGTTTTAGCTCATACAGTTATCAATGGACAGATGGAATTGTATTTATCTATTTTCAGATTCAATAGTTTAGGGGTTTATCAACTTTGAATCTGAAAAAAACACATTTTGTCTTAATAAGGCTTAATTAAATATAATGCTGTGTGTTTAATGTGTTCAGTGAACTGTATCAGTCTCTGCAGTAGATCCCAGCTGCAGAAGTTCAGTTTCTGTTCAGTCAGACTGAGGGAGGTTTTTGTACGATGAGTTTTCACTGTGTGAACACACCACCACTGTGATAACTCTGACAGTAATAAACTCCTGCATCTTCAGCCTGGACTCCACTAATGGTCAGAGTGAAGTCTATTCCATTTCCTGCTCCACTTCCACTGAATCTGGAGGAGATTCCTGAAAATCTGGAAGATGTCTGATAGATCAGAGCTTTAGGAGCTTCTCCATCTTTCTGGTGGTACCAGGACAGGCAGGGTGTGCTACAATATACTACTCTGTTAGCTTTACAGTCAATAGTGACAGCCTGACCAAGCTGCACTGATTTGGCTGCTGGCTGAGTCACAACAACATTTTGTCCATCAGACCCTGAGAGGAGAGAAGAAAGACTGGAGATTAGATTATGAGGTGAAACTCGGCTAAAGTATAAATTATTTTTACAAAACAGAAAATGATTTTCCTCACCCTGGGTGAGACAAAGGAGAGTCCAGATGAGGATGCTGTTCAAAGTCATGTTTCTCTGTCTTCTGTTATCAGGACAGCTGTCAGTCCTCCATTGTTCAACTCTCAGGACTATAAACTCTCCCAGAGCGCTGGAGCATGGAGCTGCTGATGCAAAGCGGCTCTATGGAAATGATCAGATTCATTCTGACAGGGTTTTGGATCATTCTGATGATGCTGTTCATCAGGAAATCTTTCTTACCATCTGAAATTATATGTTATACTTTCAGGTAAAAAAAATCCTTTTATCCTTGACATATTTATATCTTAAAATAAAATTAGAATGAAAGATTTTATGTGAGAAATAAGACATAAGCAATGAAGTTACAATTTGGAAGAAAATACAAACATCCTTCAATCCATTGATCTGATCCCGCTTACTTGGTCAGGTTCGCGGTGGGGCTGGTGCCCATACGAAAATACTTTCATATGTATATTTCATAAATATATTTTTTAACAAACCCCTCTTAGTTTTACTTACAATCTTATTACATTTTGCTCCACTATTTTCATTATATTTTGCCCCAGGCATATAAAAAAAAAATAAATGTTGCCGACATTGGAAAAAAAAAAAAGCAAGACAGCTTAGAAAGCTGCAAAAAAATCCACACACCTGGGTGTCTAACTGCAAGATTTTCATTTGACTCAACAGAAGCACAGAGGATGCCAAAGCATTGATGGTGAGAAGCAACGAGGAACTAGACAAATATATCAGAGAGAGGCCTAAATAATAGAACAGAAGACTCCACAACCCTTCATGTTAAATATGAACAATAGGTTAATGTTACCTGTACCTGCACTACCATCAGCAATGATTTGAATATATTACGGAAAATCATCTGACATCAACCTGATATACACCCTGACAATGATTGTCTTTCCACTATTGTGACTAATTATAATTATATTACTGAAGATCAACACAACAATAAAAATAAACTATCAATATTGAAC
>NW_015150554.1:421438-422167 GCF_000732505.1 Cyprinodon variegatus | reverse complement strand
TCATGTTTGGCTAAAAAGGTTTCTTGCAAGCACAAGATGTCACAGCGCAGCATCATCTGATCAACAACCAAATGGCAAGCTTTATCATCAGCCCTTTGCCCTAAGCGCAGGCCACGACAGTTGTAAGAGATGACTTTAATATCCATAAAAAATTATGACTTTATGCTTATATTTTTTAACAAACCCCTCTTAGTATTATTTACAATCTTATTACATTTTCCTTCACTATTTTCATTATATTTTGTCCCAGGCATATAAAAAAAATAAATTTTGCTGACATTGCAAAAAAAAAAAAAAAAAAAAAAAAGCTAGACAGCTTAGAAAGCTGCAAAAAAATCTACACACCTGGGTGTCTAACTGCAAGATTTTCATTTGACTCAACAGAAGCACAGAGGATGCCAAAGCATTGATGGTGAGAAGGAACGAGGAACTAGACAAATATATCAGAGAGAGGCCTAAATACGTTAACAGAAGACTCCACAATCCTCCATGTTAAATATGAACAATAGGTTAATGTTACCTGTACCTGCACTACCATCAGCAATGATTTGAATATATTATGGAAAATCATCTGACATCAACCTGATATAGACCCTGACAATGATTGTCTTTCCACTATTGTGACTAATTATAATTATATTACTGAAGATCAACACAACAATAAAAATAAACTATCAATATTGAACTTTAACAGTAGAAGTATGTAGAGTAATTTCAATTATATAAACG
>NW_015150554.1:418808-421225 GCF_000732505.1 Cyprinodon variegatus | reverse complement strand
AGGCAAAAAAATACATGAGAAAATGTTTGTTTTTCAACCAGAATTAGTTTGTTGTGTTCAGAGTCAGAGAGCCGTGTCTCTCCACAGTCAGAGGTTTTTGTACGACGACTCAATTAGTTTGTATCACTGTGGTGGACTTTTGGTGGAGGAACCAGACTGGATGTTGGAAGTAAGTTTCTAAATATTTAAAAATAAATAAGATGAAAAAGACTAAGTGTTAAATGTAGAATATTGACATTTTTTAACAACTTTAAGTTGATCATGTAAAATAGTTTAATTCTCTAAACTTAGAGATTTGGACATTTCTTTTATTTTTTTTATATTTCTATTAACAATAAAAACACGTTTATTGTCTAAAATTGCAGAAGCAGAAGTAAAAAATTCAAATTTTATTGCAGTGTGTTGAAAAATATATTAGGACTACTTTAGTGTTATCCGCCAGAATTATGTGTAGAGAAAGAGAGAAAACAAAAACCTTTACGTTGCAATGAAAACGACGACATCCTAAAATGATGTTTGTTTCTGATTACTACAAATACTTACGTACCTTAAAGGTTTTTATTACTCATTTATTTAATTATAAAATGGTTTAGATCTTTTGAACATTGCATTATTATCTCTAGTTTGTATTTTTTAAACTTTGAAAGTTTCCTTAAAGTTAGTTCACTAATCAATAATGTTCTGTAATAACTCAAAAGGTTTGATTTGTTAACAAAAGTTTAATTGTTCGATGAGAGATTATTAGTTTAAGAGTTAAAATGAGTTATAGTTAATGCTATTGAACTATTGCGAGAGTGTAAAATAGAGAATACATGAAATATACTGTTATGTTTACAGTAGTTATCCTTTTTATGGTCAGTCAGATATACAGTATATTTCAGTTTATTTCTCTGATACTTTTTAAGGTCATATCAGGGCTCTGTGTGCTGATATGCATGAAAGGTTCCTTTAATGGAAGTGAAACAATCTGTGAGAGAGTGACTGATGGAGTGGAAAATAAAGTTTAACTGAAAATTCTTACAGGGTTTTTTTCACTGCTTTCTGCTGTTTGACTAACAACTGTCTGGTTCCTGTTCTCTAACTTGATTGGTGTCTCCTAGGTGACACCCGTCCCACCCTGACAGTGCTGCCCCCCTCCAGTGAGGAGCTGCAGCAGGGGAAGGCCACCCTCATGTGTCTGGCCAACAAGGGCTTCCCCTCCGGCTGGAGTCTGTCCTGGAAGGTGGACGGCAGCAGCAGCAGCAGCTGGGAGCNTATGGTACCATTTTAACTTGAAATGAGTAACCGCTATACCTATACTTGCCACCAAGGGGCAAAAAGCAACTGATAGAGAGTAGAGCTGTGCACTGGTGCTAACCTTAACCAGTTATGGTTTTGCAAACTTTATGTGAATCAAACTATAGATGTATTAGATATTTTCATTTAATATCATTAATGGTTGTTTTGTCACTGAGATTGACATTTTTTTGCATTATTTCCAACCACAATCAAATATTATTGCAATCTAGTATAGAAATACAGTAAATGGCAGCTAAGTGCAGTTCATGTGGTTAAAGGTGCCATTTAAACATTTGAAAAGCATTAGTAATTCATGATGTGATTCAAATAAGCTCATGGGTTATGATATAAAAAATGTAAATGTGTTTGCATGTTAAAAACTGGAATTTATTTAAAAAAAAAAGACATGTTATAAAAACTGAATTTAATTTAATGATAAAAATAAAACAAATTTCGATATAGTGGAAACAGTGTGATGCATAAGAAAATTGATTCATGATTAAACAACGTGTATTTTACTTTGGTTTATTTGAATTTAATGACTAGAATAACATAAATAAGCTGTGGCCATGAGATGTTGTTTCTGGACGTAACTAAGTTCACATAACTAGTCAGTATGGATATTTAGATAGAAGGACACTAAAAGTTTAATAAATCCTCTCATTAAAAAGTTATCATCAGCTCAACCCGTGTGCTGTCTTTATTCTTTATCACAGGTTGATAACATAAGACTCCGAGCTGAGCCTTGGAGGGGTAACAGTTACATGTTTTTTTTTCTTTTTATACTGAAGTTATAATAAAGCTAAATAAAACTTGAATTGGTCTAAAATGTAAGATATGGGTGGAATTTAATTTGTTCCTTCTTTCCATTCCTTTTTCTTAGCTAATTATGTTTTGCCTTTATATGTACTTTATACATGCAAGTATGCTTTCTTTTCTTTTGTTTGCTTCATAATCAGCTAGAAAAATAAATGAATGAAATAAAAATAAAATGAAAACCTTTCAGGGTAAAAATCTTACTTTGCTACAAAATTTAAATCAAATTAATTTCACAATGTTACTATTGCTTTCAGTTAAAAAATATAAATATTAGTTCAACTTAAATATTCATTTAAAGCTAAATATGGCATGAGTATGAA
>NW_015150554.1:416684-418087 GCF_000732505.1 Cyprinodon variegatus | reverse complement strand
TGTCTCTCTACAGTCAGAGGCTTTTCTATGACAATTCAATCAGTTGGTATCGCTGTGGTGGAGGAACCAGACTGGATGCTGAAAGTAGGTTTCTGAATATTTAATGTTCATCATAACATAAATGATAGCAGAAATCTGACTGATGGTACATATTGAAAGTTAGCATTTATTTTGAATAGTTGTTTCTTTCTAAACTTAAAGAGATTCAGAATTCAAAAGAAAAGGCTTTTATGACTTCCTTTTAGTTAACAATAAAAATCTGTGAGGCAGACATGTGAAATACTACCAAAAAAAGACAGAATTATTTTCTGAGAAAGTGACTGTTAAATTCTACTTTTTGTTTTTTTAACTTTGGACAATGTTTTAAAAAAAAACACCTTAGCTAATCAATAATGTTCTGAAATAACCAAAATGGTTGTCACATTTTAATATATCTGTGAAAGATTATTAGTTTAACAGTAAAAAATGATGTGAATGATGGTTAGTGTTATCGACTTATTGCAAGAGTGTAAAATAAGTTAGAGATGACATGAAATATAAAATTATATCTTATATTTAGTTATCCTAATTATGGACGGATTTGAGATACATCTCAGGTTATAGTTCAGTTTGAATTACTCTTATTCTTTTTTAGGTCACATCATGGCTCTGTGTGATGATATTTATCAAAGGTTCCTTTAATGTAAGTGAAACAATGTGTAAGGGAGGGACTGATGGAGTGGGAAAAAAGTTTAACTGAAAAATAAATTATAAAAGTTATATTTTCTTTCTGATTAAAGATGTCCCTGTACATACTTCTAATTAACAGCTGTCTGGTTCCTGTTCTCTAACCTGATTGGTGTCTCCTAGGTGATGCCACTCCAACACTGATAGTGATGCCACCCTCCAGTGAGGAGCTGCAGCAAGAAATTAGCTGAAATTTAGAAATATCTGGGGGTTTTTCTATGTCTTTAATCAAGCTTTTATCCAATCGGGTTCATAAATTTAGTGTGAAATGTAGAAAAATTTAGAAAAAATTGTTTCATATCTGGGGAAACTGGTCGTGTTTCAGTTCAGCTGATGAGTCGGATCAGTTCCTCTGCATCTGAGGGAGGTTTTTGTACAACGTTCTATCACTGTGTGAACGGGGTGCTCCAACCCTGCTGACAGTAATAAACTCCTGCATCTTCAGCCTGAAATCCTCTGATGGTCAGAGTGAAGTCAGAACCAGAACCCCTTCCACTAAAACGATCTGGAACTCCAGACTGACGAGTTGTAGCTTCATATATCAGGAGTTTAAGAGCTTCTGCAGGTTTCTGAAGGTACCAATGGAGGTAATCAGAAACACCAAAACTGGTTTTACATTTGATGTAGACAGTCTGACCCTGAACAACAGACTGAGATCCAGGAGTCTGAGTCAGGAT
>NW_015150554.1:414657-415912 GCF_000732505.1 Cyprinodon variegatus | reverse complement strand
GAACAAAGTTCAGTTTCTGTTCAGTCAGACTGAGGGAGGTTTTTGTACGATGAGTTTTCACTGTGTGAACATAGGACCACTGTGATAACTCTGACAGTAATAAACTCCTGCATCTTCAGCCTGGAATTCACTGATGGTCAGAGTGAAGTCTATTCCATTTCCTGCTCCACTTCCAGTGAATCTGGAGGAGATTCCTGAAAATCTATCAGATGTTCTTTCGATCAGAGCTTTAGTAGCTTCTCTTGTTTTTTGGTGGTACCAGGCAAGTAAGTACTTTGAGCCTGAGTAGTGATAAACCTGTTCATTAACCTTACAGTCAATAGTGACAGTCTGACCAAGCTGCACTGATTTGGCTGTTGGCTGAGTCACAACAATATTTTGTCCATCAGACCCTGAGGAGAAAAAAGAAACACTGGAAATTAGATGATCCCGCTAAACACCAAACAATTTTCATTAGACAGGAAAATTGTTTTCCTCCACAAAACAAGATTATTTTCCTCACCCTGAGTAAAGCAGATAAGAGTCCAGATGATGAAGCTGATTAAAGTCATATTTTCTGTGACTTGTGTTGTCATGAAGGACAGCTGTCAGTCCTGCAGTGTTCAACTCTAAGGGCTATATACTCTCCCAGATCACTGGAGCATGGAGCTGCTGATGCAAAGTGGCTGTATTGAAATGTTCTGACCTGCTGTAATTGGAAATAGAATCCGTGATATTTTTTTTGTCTTATCAGTTAGTAGGAATCAGTTGAAAACATTTTTGTGTCTTTTGCAAGCTTGAGATATTTTGTTTAAAGATTTTTTGGCTTTAAAAGCCTCTCTCCATGCACATATTAGCACAGATTAGCCAAAATAATGAAACCTTTCATCACTATTTACACACACACACACACACCCTTTTTTATAATTCAGTTATAAAATTTGCTGAAATTCACTCCTTTCTGCATTTTATGTCAGTAACCAAGCTTGTATTTACCAACCAGAGGTTTGGATTTAGTTTTATTTCTGTATGTACCATGTACATGCAATTAATAAATAAATGCTGTATTTTTTTTGTTTTGTTTTTTTATGAAACACATAAAACCATTTTAATGACTCTTCTTTTGAGAAAGAATTTTAATGAAAATAACTGAGGTGTTCTTTTTTTCAGATATCAGAACTATTTCAATAGCAGTTCAATCTGAAAAACTCGCACAGAGAGAAAAGATAATTAGAAGAATTTATTGATAGAAAGTATAGTCTTTGGCGCTCAGACC
>NW_015150554.1:407841-411337 GCF_000732505.1 Cyprinodon variegatus | reverse complement strand
TGGGGGTGGAGGGTACACGATTGCGATTGACCTGCTCACACTGTGCAACTAAAAACCATGTTGGACTCAGCTCCGCAGTGAGATGGAGCTACTCTGTAGCTCTCTACCCTTAAGCCAAACATATAGAAGGGGGATATTAAGCTCACTATAATGAACTGTGCTACCTTGTCAATTTGTGCAATTTTGTGCTGAAAGCCCTGAAAAGAGAAAGAATAAAAAGAAGAATCCTTGTTTGCGCAGGTCGGGAGAAAGTCAAACATGTTTGATTTTCTCCCGACCTCACGATTCCTGATCGGGAGGTGGTCCTGAGAGGCTGATTGGCAGTCGTAACCCCCTGTACACTACTCGACTCACGACACACGATCAGGCTGAAAGTCGGTCCGATCGAAAGATTGTCGCACGACTGGAAAATCGCGCCTAAAATCGCACAGTGTATGCCGGGCTTAAGGCATTGTGCTTGGAATCCTGAGGCTCTGAGTTCAAGTCCCACTCCCACGGACTGCCACTCTGGGTCCCTGAGCAAAAAACCCTTAACCCAACACTGTCCCCCGTGCGCCACACAATGGCAGCCAGCCGCTCCACAAGGGGATGGGTTAAATGGAGATAGTAAATTTTGTTGCTCAGTACTTGAGACAGTTTAATGACAATAAAAAAATTATAATAAAAAATATTGGATATGATGTATGACATCTACACCAATACAGTTCTCTAAGGCCATCTATGTAGCTGTACCTGATTTTAGTGACCTTAACATAATCACTCTTACTAGAAAAAAAAACGATTCCAAAACCTATGGCTAAAATAATTTTAACACAGTCCTATAAGTGATTTAATAAAGGTTTATTTATAAGTGAAATCGCTAATGCAAACTGGGATTTAGTTTGTAGTGAGCATGTAATGGATTTATTAATGTCAATGTTTATGTATGTTTTAAATTAAATCATGGTTCAGAAGAGAACTGTGTGCTCACCCTTTCTTGAATCAAATTAATTTGTTCTCACAAAACCAGGTAATATTGCTAATAATTTTGATGACTATTATTTTGAGGAAGTATCTGAGTTAAGGCAGTAAATGAACACTGCACACAAATTTAGATCATATGAGTGTATTAAGATTATTAAAATGAAAGATAAAAGTTGTCAATTTGTATTTCAACAAGTTGGTTTTCTCATATGGGCCTGTGTTCAAGGATCTGGAAGGAGGCTAAAGTTATTCCTTTACCTAAAGGTACTAAATCTGCTTTTAATGAGGGGAACTCTAGACCAATAAGTATTTTACCTGTTTTAAGCTAAATTTTGGAAAGATTGGTACATGCACAACTTCAAGATTATTTTTTTAACAAGCTTTTTAAAAACTCAACATCCATATAGAGCTGGCCACTCAACCTCTACTGCAATGATTCATATGACTGATGACTTGCTTAAAGCAATAGATTATTCTATGTTGGTAGGTGTTATGTACCTGGATTAAAGGGCTGCTTTTGAATTTCTTGACCATATTAGTTGAAAAACTTAATTTTTATGGTATTAATTCTTATTAAGGTTCTTATCATGGTATTAAGTCTTTCAGGTCACAAAAGGTTTTATCTCAATGGTAGCCTCGCCTGTAGAAGTTTGGAGTGTGGAGTTCTACAGGGCAGCTGTTTAGGCCCTTTACATTTCTCAGTCTTTACTAATGATGTAGCTTGGGCTACAACAAGTACCAGAACTGTCCTGTTCGCAGATGACACCACTTTGTGTTATGCTGCACCTTTATGCAGCAATCAGGTTTTGAGCAGAGAACTGAGGGTTTTACATGATTGGGTGATGTGTAACAAACTGGCCCTCAACATCTCTAAGACTAAGTGCATGATGAATGGTTCAAGGCACAAGCTATCTGCAAGCCCAAAGCTTGATTTACATTTTTGTGACTTGACAGTTCAACAAGTTGAAAGTGACAAACTACTTGAAGTGATGTTAGACTGTTCTTTGTTTTGGTCTCACAACATTAATTATATTGTTTTGAAAATGGGAAGAGCAATTAGTACTGAAAGGAACTGCTGCACTTCTGTGGGTGTTCAGACGGGAACATGTAGGCTCAGTGGTTGAGAGGCAGACCAGGTCAGGATCAGGTAATCAGAAACACTCGGATACACTAAAAACACTTTCACCACTGAGATCAGACGGTAACAGGCAGGCTCAGTGGTGGAGAGGTAAAACAGGTAAGGATTGATCTCGAAATCAGAAACAGTAAGGAACTCTAAAAACACTCTCACCACTGGTTAGAGAGAACAACACTAATCTCACCCTGATAACTGGATCCAAGCACCTTAAATAGAGGCATGAGCAGGTGGATCAGATAAGCAATGACAAGAAACTGAGCAGAGCTAGACAGGTGAATGAAATGAGAAATTAAGCCAGTCATGAGTGCCAAGATCATGACACTTATGCTGTTTAAGTCAGTCATGAGCAGTAATGTTCCAGGTTTTATAAATTCACAAATTGTTTTTAGCAATTCTGCTCATGATTGCAACACTAGAGATTCCAGTAATGGGTAGCTTGTTTTACCAGGTCCAAAATCTAATGCTCAAAAGAGATCTTTTATATATTGATCATTGCGAATTTTGGGAACATTGGTTGCCATGGCGGAGCTTCAAAGCTGCGGCCGAGAACAGCTCCTGTTGACAATTTTAAAGAATACGCCGCTTAAAACGATAGAAAATAGACTTCAAACCCACATCTATGATCGCCAACACCTGCCGGAGCTAAATGTTTTAAATACTTACATTTTTGACCATTTAAAAAGCTGCGGAGTTCTACGGATCTCAACAACACAACAGCGGAACATAACTGCCAAAGGAAGAGATGCACGAGAGGGAGAAAGTGAGGCTGCAGAGGGGAGGCTAACTGTGAACCTTTTTTTTTATACCAAAAAAGTTTAAAAAACAAACCACTTGACTTTGTATTCCAGGTTTGAAGACCTTTCGGTTCCCATCCAGGAATCTTTGTCAATTCAAAATGTTTGTTTCTTGCAGCAGAATCCCCTTAAAAGAAAAACATGTGTTTTTTTCTTACAAGAAAAATATCATAAATAAAATGCGATTGACTAGCTGTTTTTTCTTGACACTAAAATGTTCACATAGAGTTTGTTGTGTTCAGAGTCAGAGAGCCGTGTCTTTCCACAGTCAGAGGTTTTTGTACGACGACTCAATCAGTTTGTATCACTGTGGTGGACTTTTGGTGGAGGAACCAGACTGGATATTGGAAGTAAGTAGAATTTTTCATTTTCTTTCATGCAGGATACTTTCTTTTAAATTTAAGGTCTAAACCAAAAATAGATTCAGAAGTCCCTGTTTTAATAATATGGTTATTTCAAACTGATTAACAATAAAAGTGTCAGGTTTTGGGAGAAATTGAGAACAGTAGTAAAAAATACAATTCAATTTTCTCTCTGATCAAATTTTTTTTTTAAGTTATTGAGGCCAAAAATTACATAAGAAAATGGTTATGGTTTACAG
>NW_015150554.1:403121-407749 GCF_000732505.1 Cyprinodon variegatus | reverse complement strand
AGAACCGAAGCATTTCGGTCGGTACCATAAAAGAACCGAAGTTCGGTACCCAGCCCTAATTGCAACACTAGAGATTCCAGTAATAGCTTGTGCTCAAAAGAGATCTTTTATATATTGATCATTGCGAATTTTGGGAACATTGGCTGCCATGGTGGTGCTTCAAAGCTGGGGCCAAGAACAGCTCCTGTTCGCAATTTCAAAGAATATGCCGCTTAAAGCAATAGAAAATAGACTTCAAACCTGCATCTTTGATCGCCAACACCTGCCAGAGCTAAATGTTTTAAATACTGCCATTTTTTAACTGTTTAAAAAGCTGCGGAGTGCTACGGATCTCAACAACACAACAGCGGAACGTAACTGCCAAAGGAAGAGATGCATGAGAGGGAGAAAGTGAGGCTGTAGAGGGGAGGCTAACTGTGAACCTAAAAAGAGATCCACACAGATCTCCGCTTCCATCAATCCCGCTCTCCAAAGTCTGCTTGCTGGAAATCAAAATGGATAATCTTCGACTGTAACTCTTGTCAAAGAAGGAGATTAGTAACTGCTGTGGGTGATCATTTTGACAGAGTTATGGCTGCATCCAGCAATGCCAGACAAAGGGGACGATAGGAACAAAGAACTAAGCGGTAAGGCTTGGGATGGTGGGATCTGTGTTTACTTTAATAACAGCTGGTGCAAGAACGCTAGATCGGTCTCCAGCTTCTGCTCTCCAGACATCGAGTTTCTAACTGTTACCTGCAGACTGTTCTATCTACCCAGAGACTTCAGTGTGGTTAGCATCACTGCTTTTTACGAGCCTTCCAGCACTAACACAAAAGAAGCCATGAAGACTCTATACCAGGCTATCTCTGAGCTCCAGTCTGCACACACAGAGGGTGTTTTCATCTTCGCTGGGGATTTTAACCAGGCTAACAGGCAAGACTGTTCTCCCTCATTTTTACCATGTGGACTTTGCAACTCGGGGTGAAAACATTTTAGACCTGGTTTACTCTAACATCAAAGATGCATTCAGAGCAGCTCCCCGCCCCCACCTTGGGTCATCAGATCATCTCTCGTTCATGCTTATCCCGTCATATAAGCCCCAGCTGATCAGGACTAACCCGACAGTTAAAGAGTTCCGAGTGCTGTCTGCGGGCGCCATGGAGACACTCCAAGACATCTTCAAGGCTGCAGCAACATATGAGAACTTATTAAATATTGATGAGTATGCTATGACTGTGTCAGCCTACATCACCAAATGCACTGAGGACATCAGCATCAAAAAGAACATCACCACCCCGGCCAACCAACCACCCTGAATAAATGGAGAGGTTCGGAAATCTCTAAAAGCACAGAACTCATCTTTCAAGTCTGGTGATAAAGAGGCATTGAGAACAGTGCGTGCCAACTTAAACCGTTCCATCAGATCAGCAAACAGAACCACAGCCAGAGAATCCAGGATCTTTTCCACGAGGACAGCAACACCAGGAGGATGTGGAAAGGCATTTGGATAATCATGGAAAACAACNCCAGTGGAGGAAGGTGGGCTCTGTGACCTGTGAGGCCACCCAGGGCTCCCAGTCTGCAGTCACAGAGACACTGAGGAGAGACCAGTGTTCCCAGTCCTGACCTGATTCACCCAAACAGTAATAATGTATTGAAACTGTCACTGCTTTCATTCTATGTCTTCTGTTTTTTTGTTGTTGTTTTTTTTTTGCTTTTTCTATTCTCAAGAAATCATGTTTGCTTTGCCATTATTGTCAATATTCAAAATAAAAAGAAAAAAATAATAATTTCTGCTGTCAACCTACTTTATTATTATTAAGTTAAGAAATGTGATTAAAACCCTGGAGGTGCCAGGCTGTGAATGGTTGGAGAGATTTTAGAGAGAAATGACGTGTCAGGAAGTGAACTCACGGAAATGGATGAGGGTTGTGATGGCGGAGAAAATGAAGGAATATGGTATACTCCAAAAGCTAAACACAAATGCAAAAAATCAAGACAACATACAGAATCGTCTGTCTCTGAGGCTGAAGGAGAATCAGTTGTGATGACAGAGTTTAAAATACTTTTGAAAACGGTCAAAGAGGGTGTGTCCTTTGATAAGTGGAATCCAATTAAACTTACTAAAGAAATCAACTCACTGGTTGGAAAAGCAAAATATGTTAAAGTGTTGAGAGGTGATTATTTGCAATGATATTAAGCAAAAAGAAAGGGAATTGAATATAAAAAAATCCTATGTGAAAATGTATGTGTGCAGCATCATTTCAGGTATTTTTCCTGATGTGCCAGTTGATAACATTAAATCTAATAAATCAGGAAGAAAAGTAGTTGAAGTCACAGGGTTGAAAAGAAATAAAAATGGAGAAAGGAGTGATAGTCTTTCTATCAAGCTGAAGTTTGAACATAAATCTCTACCAGACAACTAAGACAACTAAGCTCATAAATCCCACAACTGTTTGTGGAATATATGAGCTATGATGTTCGACCATTTATTTCTCCCCCACTGCCGTGTTTCAAGTGTCAGAAATGTGGTCATGTCGCGGCAGTATGCAAGGGGAAACAGAAGTGTGGGAGATGTGCTGGGGATCATGGGTATGGCAAATGTGAGAAACGAGCTCCTTTAAAAATGAATTTCCTTTAAATGAAATGGAGCCCAGCTTGAAAGAACTCCTGTATGTCACTGAATGTGAGCGGCCTAGAGTTTAAGAAAAACATTTCTGATTTGATGATTAAGCCTCATTTGTTTTGCATTCAAGAAATGTGGCCTGACCCCCAATTAGATTTTGTAATCCTTGTTACATAATTATTAGGAATGATTGAAAGGAAAGACAGGGTGGGTGGGTGGCAACTTTTGTTCAAGATGGTATAAGATATAAAGTAGAATCAATAGGGCAGAATCATGAATCAATAGTTGTTAAGCTCTGGATAGGAAATGATCAGATTTCAGTGGTTAAACTATATAATTTTAGCAAGAGATTGAGATTTTCCTTGGATTATGGGTGTATAGCATATATGGCAGCTGCTAACATCCATTTGAAAAAAACTTGATTGCAAATAAACACAAGGGTTACAAATATGTTGTGGAGCTTTCAGATCATCTCCTTTACAAGTTTTAACTGGGGAGCTTCACTTAAGATTAAGCAGATTGAAGCTAATACAATGTATTGGGTAAATCTTCAGGGCTATAATTATGATTATAAAACTAGGGCTGTGCTTCAGGACTGTTGGGAACATCATAAATCTGATTATAAAAGTTTTGGATGGATTGGGGACATAAAAGCTCAAAATTTCGGTTCGACTCAGTTTCAGTTTAGCTTTATGGTTCCACAGTCAGCAATTTCCCCATGGTTATTCATCACAACAGAAGTTGTGCACTTTGGGGAAATTATTAAAAAGGGAAAGACTCCAGAATGGGTTATAGTTAATAATTGTTTTTGAAAGATCTAAATATAGTATACTTATATACTGTATACAGATGGATCTAAAGCTCCAAATAGTGACAGAACAGGAGCAGCTGTGTCTCACACCATAAAGTCATAATTAAAAGGATAACAACAGATCATCTAGCAGTTTGTTAAGTTGAGTTAATTGCCATTATGTTAGCTTTAGAATGGTTTGATGATAATGTTAGGGAAGGAAAGCAGACAGGACTCCGTTCTAGGACAGGGATACCGATCAAACAGGAGTAGTTTTGGAATCCATAGTCCACAGTCTGGTCAAGGGTTCCAATCAACACAGGAAAGGACAGGTTCCAGGAACCCACAGGTTCAGAGTCCTATGCATCAAGCAACCAGCTCAGACAGAAATGCACCGAGGGAGACAAGTTTAGAGTTAAATGCTTCACACTGGTGAAGATTCTCAGTCATCCAGGTCATAGCCATTCCAAAAGAAAATATTAAAAACAATCCAGTGGACTTTGTTTTCAAGTTTTAAAGCCGTTTCGATTCCCATCCAAGAAGCTTTTTCAATCCGCTCAGACAGAAACGCACAGATGCAGACAAGCAGAATCCATCAGGAGTCCAAAGATGGTTCAGGCACACAGATCAGACGGGACAGACAGGGCCAGTGGATGACAAGGAACAGAATCAGGAAATTAGAATTATAAAGGAAATGCTGAAATGCTCTAGACACTGGGTCGCGAAAAATCTCCTCAATGGAACAGACTGGCAGAAGGTGAGGATAGTGTTGAGAACAGCAGAGAAGATCATCGTGGCTCCTATTCCCTCCATAAAAGACATTTAATTTCAGCGCTGCATGTCCTGAGCCTGTAACATTATCAATGATCCCTCACACCCCCACCATGGACTGTTCTCCCTGCTGCCCTCTGGAAAGAGGCGTTGTAGCATTGGATGCAGGTGCAGCAGAATCCCAAACAGCTTCTTCACCACCATCATCAGACAGCGAACTCATATCACAAACTTTCCTTCAAACTGATAATGCCAAACCAAAGGACTGCATAATTTTTTGCACCATGTTTTTTTTCCATTCTTTTTTTTTTTGATCATTGCTGCACTTTATGAAATTGAAATGTCATGAAACATGTACAAAACGAAATTTTATTTGTATACACTCTGTGTATACAAAATGACAATAACAGTCTAAGATTGCTTCATGTTTATTTCTGTCTTTATAAAAACATGTTAAAT
>NW_015150554.1:400947-402997 GCF_000732505.1 Cyprinodon variegatus | reverse complement strand
GCTCCATCATATTAAATAGGCCATTCCTGCCACATCATCATCACATTAAAAATAACTAATTCTCCTGCCATGTTTAAACATTTAGCTTCATAAACATTTTTAATAGTTTAATTAATTAATGATTGCAATATGTAATCTCAATTAAAATATTTAGAGGATGATCAACATTAGTGCTTAATTAAATATAATGCTGTGTGTTGAATGTGTTCAGTGAACTGTATCAGTCTCTGCAGTAGATCCCAGCTGCAGAACAAAGTTCAGTTTCTGTTCAGTCAGTATGAGGGAGGTTTTTGTACGGTGAGTTTTCACTGTGTGAACACAGGGCCACTGTGATAACTCTGACAGTAATAAACTCCTGCATCGCCAGCCTGGAATCCACTGATGGTCAGAGTGAAGTCTATTCCATTTCCTGCTCCACTTCCAGTGAATCTGGAGGAGATTCCTGAAAATCTATCAGATGTTCTGTAGAACAGAGCTTTAGTAGCTTCTCCTGTTTTTTGGTGGTACCAGGCAAGGTAGTACTGTGAGCCTGAGTATTGAGCTACTACTCTGTTAACCTTACAGTCAATAGTGACAGTCTGACCAAGTTGCACTGATTTGGCTGCTGGCTGAGTCACAACAACATTTTGTCCATCAGACCCTGAGGAGAAAAAGAAACACTGGAGATTAGATGATCAGACTAAACACCAAATGATTTCCATTAGACTGGAAAATTATTTTTTTCCTCACCCTGAGTAAAGCAGATGAGAGTCCAGATGATGAAGCTGATCAAAGTCATGTTTTCTGTGTCTTGTGTCGTTATGAAGGACAGCTGTCAGTCCTCCAGTGTTCAACTTTAAGGACTATAAACTCTCCCAGATCACTGGAGCATGGAGCTGCTGATGCAAAGCGGCTCTATGGAAATGCTCTGACCTGCTGTAATTGGAAATAGGATCTGTGATGATATTTTGTTTGTCTTATCAGTAGGTAGGGATTTGTTGAAAACATTTAATGTCTTTTGCAAACTTGAGATATTTTGGTTTAATATTGTTTGCCTTTAAAAGCCTCTCTCCAAACACAGATTAGCCAAAATGTTATTCTGAAAAGTTGAGATTAGAAAATGATAAACCTTTATTCATAACATCTTTATAAAATATAAACTTTGCATATATTTAGAAGTGCAGTTTTATCAGAACAGTAAAATGTAACAAAAGTTTGTTTAGTATTTAAAGTCCAGTCTATATATTTTCTCAGATGTTAAGTTGTAACAATGATTGAAATAATTTTTTAGGCATTATATGTAATTTATTTATTTTATTATTAACAATTTTAAGTACATGCATTTTTCATACTTTTTTTGCAGCAGAAGGACGGCCTCTACAGCTGGAGCAGCACCCTGAGGCTCCCTGCAGACCAGTGGAGGAAGGTGGGCTCTGTGACCTGTGAGGCCACCCAGGGCTCCCAGTCTGCAGTCACAGAGACACTGAGGAGAGACCAGTGTTCCCAGTACTGATCTGATTCACTCAGACAATTATAATGGATTGAATCTGTCACGGCTCTCATTCTTTCTTTTATGATTGTTCTGTATTTTAAAGGAATTATGTTTGCTTTGTCATTTTGGTCACTATTCAAATTGTCTACCTTTTTTTTTATAATTCAGTTACTAAATTAGCTGAAATTCACTCCATTCTGCATTTTATGTCAGTAAGCAAGCTTGTATTTACCAACCAGTGGTTTGAATTTAGTTTTATTTCTGTATGTATAATCTACATGCAACTCAGAAATAAATACTGTAGTAGTTTTTTGTTTTTTTTTATAGTGTGCTGTCTGACGATGTGGCAATAAGAATAACTGTCTTCATTTTCAAAAGAGCCCAACAGGTTTTGCTTTCACAAGTGGAGGAGTACGGCACCATATGTATTTAATGCTCTGAACTTCCATGTCATTATGATTTTTTGCACCATGTTTTATATTTGATCACTGCTGCACTTTATGAAATGGAAATGTCATGAAACATTTACAAAAGGAAATTTTGTTTTTTATACACTCTGTGTATACAAAATGACAATAA
>NW_015150554.1:395970-399907 GCF_000732505.1 Cyprinodon variegatus | reverse complement strand
TATTAAAAATAACTAATTCTCCTGCCATGTTTAAACATTTAGTTTCATTAACATTTTTAGTAGTTTAATTAATTAATGATTGCAATATGTAATCTCAATTAAAATATTTAGAGGATGATCAACTTTAGTGCTTAATTAAATATAATGCTGTGTGTTTAATGTGTTCAGTGAACTGTATCAGTCTCTACAGTAGATCCCAGCTGCAGAACAAATTTCATTTTCTGTTCAGTCAGACTGAGGGAGGTTTTTGTACGAAGAGTTTTCACTGTGTGAACCACCACTGACTGTTAATGTAGTGAGCACTCTGACAGTAATAAACTCCTGCATCTTCAGCCTGGACTCCACTGATGGTCAGAGTGAAGTCTTTATTATTTCCTGCTCCACTTCCAGTGAATCTGGAGGAGATTCCTGAATATTTGGCGGATGTTCCATAAATTAAAGCTTTAGTAGCTTCTCTGGGTTTTTGTTGATACCAGGACAGGCAGGGAAGATTGGAGATACGGCAATCTGATGTTGAAAGTGCCTGACTGGCCTTACATTCAATAGTGACAGTCTGACCAAGCTGCACTGATTTGGCTGCTGACTGAGTCACAACAACATTTTGTCCATCAGACCCTGAGGAGAAAGAAAAAACATTGGACATGAGATGAGGAGGTGAAACTCAGCCACTCTCCAAATAATTTTCAAATGACAGAAAAAAATATCCTCACCCTGAGTTAAGCAGAGGAGAGTCCAGATGAGGATGCTGATCAAAGTCATATTTCCTGTGTCTTCAAAAGTCATAAAGAACAACAGTCAGTCCTCCATTGTTCAACTCTCAGAACTATAAACTCTTCCAGAGCGCTGGAGGATGGAGCTGCTGATGCAAAGTGGCTCTAAGGAAATGGTACTGAACTTCCTGGAACCTTTTTATCCATTTAGGATTTTTCTTTTTTCCTTTTTTTTTTTTTTTTTTTTTTTTAGCAATCTAGCAAACTCTACTCCAGGGTTGTAATTATATTTCATGATACTGTATGTCCCAAGCTTCTCAGAGTGACCCAGTGGAAAGGTTTCCTTTACAACAACAGTCAAATCAGAACCTTGGCATTTTCAGAATGTTAATAGTACCTCCAGTAATAACAGATGTTAGTGAAATTTAAATATTACTTTTAACCTAAATATGGCACAAGTATGAATAAATCTGGCCTCACTATCACTATTTCAATTTTTTATGTGTGTCTTCTAATAAATGTGTGTACAAAGATGAAATAAATGTTCTAATCACAGTCAACTTAAAATGTTGATGATTCTTACATAAAATATGATTACATAAATATAAAAAAAAATCCCATCATGATGCAAGTTTGTGTTCTCTTTAAAGTCCTTTGTTTCTACTCAGTTTGTGTTCAGCTCACAAGTTACTGTAACAAGACATTTTTTTAATAAGGTTTAGTGTCAGACTGGTAAAAATGTTGCAATAAAGTTTTATTCAACCAAACTAAGCAATAAACTAAATTTATTTTTTCTTGATTAAGGATTCAGAAAAATTATTTGAAGAATTTAAGCTTTATCATATACTATGATTTATTTCATGAGTCTGAGCAAAAATCTATTTTTACATTTTATCATGCTTTTAGTGCATTAAAACAAAAAAACAAAGAAACAAACAAGACAAAATACCCGATTGTTATTTAAACTGTGTTTCTTTGGTCAATTATCTTGTTAATTATACTACCCAAAATGTTTTAATAGAAAAAAAGAAGGAAGCTGGCATCTGGGCTCTGTGGGGCCACCAAATGTGAAACTTTCATCTTTAGCCCTGAAACTTATCTGTCGGCATGGTTCATTAATGATGCGTGTCTGTTTCCAGGACCAAATCTTTCTAAGAGAGAAGTGAAACTGCAGTTTTAAACCAGCACCCTTCCATGCAAGCAGTAAGACTTTTATCAGAAATTGCAGGCTGTTACAAACAAATATATTTATTTATGACATTGATATATATTAACAAGTTGAACCTTAAAGTTTAACAGTAAAGTATCTGTGTGTGTTAAAAATGTTATTCTTAATATTTCAAAATATTAAGATAAGAAAACATTTCAGCTGTCTATATATATATAACCAACTGCTTTTGAATTGTTTTCATTATTGTTTCCAATCAGTGACTTATATGGATCTAATTTTAACTGTTCCTCAATATTTATTTGAGGAAGAAACTTTTTATTGTGTTATTCATCAGAAGCATTCAGAAACAAAAGGAATTATTTATCTCTTAAATCAGTAAAGAGCGTGGAAGAGTTTGCTCTGGGGGATATTTCTGTAGTGCTAACCCTGTAGAGAGGGTCCCTACTTTTCTCATGTGGTGCCCCCTTGTGGTTCCTAACCCTGAAGGAAAGCTGTGTGTGTTTACAGTGGGCATTTAATGACAGTGCTATGAAATGTGATAAAACTTTTTTTAAATTCTTTTTATGCGTTTACTTTGCCCCTACTCAGCAATGGGATATGGTACCAACCAGTCCAAGTGTTTTCAGTTCAAACTATGTTGTTTGAGGCTCTCTTGGATGTTCCTCATCAATGAAGGTTTATCATCAGTCTTGTTTCAGCTAAACCTAATCCCTAAAAATAAATAAATAAATAAAAAATATAAAAAAAGAAAATGCAATATCAGAAGCCTGCATATCCAACCTCTACTGTTTTTACCAAATTTGACAGTAGATGTATAATGTTTCTTCTTTAACAGACATGTTTAACAGACCATAGGTCAGATTCCTGTTTTTCATGTGTAAGACTTAAACTGTGCAACAATATAAAAAAATTTTCTGGTATTATAATGTGAATTGGACCACTAGATCGTATAACATACCTAATATCAGTGGTCTTGATTCTTGATATCTCAAATTAAAAATTTTGACCTGTAACAATTGGATTACAAAGATCTGAAATGCAGTTTTAGACATCCAGAATGTTTATTTCAGATATGAATAATTTCATTTTGGCTATCTGAAAGTAACGGCCCAATAAACATGAATGGGGTATAGTGATGTCATTTGTTCTAGTAAGAATTAAATTCAGATATCTGAAATGTTAATTTTTTTATAGAAGGAATATATTTAAAGATATCTGAAATACGAACACATATATGTTAAAACAGCCACTTAAAATAAGTAAAAAATTGTAGATATCTAAAATGTAGGTCTTACTAGTAAAAATGTGATTCCAGAGTACTTCAGATTTAATTTCTACTGGTAGAAATGTAATTAGTGATATCTAAAATACAATTCTGACTAGGAGTATTGTAATTGTGACTACGTAGAATGCTTTAGTGCTATCTATGATAGAAATGTGACTAGTCAGCCTGCCTATTTTATGTTAAAACAGAGCCTCATTACTCTTTTGAAAGTATGTAAAACTACATTTTAGATAGGCATAATTAAAATTGAGATATCTGGAATTTCAATTTAACTATTCATAAAAATAAGTACTTTATATCTGTAATTATATTTATACTAGCAGAAATATATTTTTCAAGAATTGTATTTCTAGATATCTGTAATGTTATATTTATTTTTGATATACGAAATAGTAATTATGACTAGCAGTAACTCTATTATGGATATCTAAAATTAGAATTCATCCTAGTCAGAATTCATTTTAGATTAGGGTGACCAAACGTCCGTATTTCCCAGGACATGTTCGTATTTCACGTCCTGTCCTGGGCGTCCCGGGTTTTTTTTAGAAAGTGAGGAAATGTCCTGTTTTTTTAAATTACCTTCATTGTACCATTAAATTTACAGACGCTAAGGCACTGCGCACGACGCTGCGTGTGACATCACCCCTGAGCCGCGCCAGTGTGGGCAGCCTTGTTCTTAATCAGAATATAGATAGCGTGGTTGTCAGTACGCCAACAACATATGTCTCGGTGTCCAAGGGAGGTGCAAGGGATCTGAAAAGCCACCTGGAC
>NW_015150554.1:356668-395699 GCF_000732505.1 Cyprinodon variegatus | reverse complement strand
GCTATTCATTCATTACAGGAATTGTTAAGCATTTTTAATAAATACATTTTGAATAAAATTATCATTTGTTATTGGAGTTATTGCTGTTGACTTTTACTGAAAAGCATTTTTAATAAATCAACTGTTAATATCATGTTATTGTAGGATTACCAAGGCCTATGCATGGGAACAGAGATCCCCCGCCGCTGCCCCCCCGCTCCAAGGTGTCCTGGTTTTTCAAAATGAAAATATGGTCACCCTATTTTAGATAGGAAGAATGTATATGTTAGATATCTGGAAGTAAAAGCCCAATACAAATGAATGGGAAATGTGATGTCATTTGTACTAGTAAGAATTACATTTCCAATATCTAAAATGTATAGAAGAGGATTAGGGCCAGTGGAAAAAGAAAAAAAAGTTAACTGATTTTTAAATTTAATTTCAGTTTAGTTTGGGAAAAAAGTCAGAATTCTGAGAAAAAAGTCAGAATTCTGAGAAATGTTTCCCATGTTAAACTGAAATAAAGTTTAAAAGTCAGTTAACTTTTTTTTTTCCCAGTGGCCCTAATCCTCTTCTGTAGAAATGTATATTTTAGATAGGAAGAATGTTATTTTAGATATTTGAAATGCTCATTTTGACTATGAAGAAATGCATTTGAGACATCTTAAATATATATTCAGTCAAGCAAATAAATGTCAAAAGGGCAACTTAAAATTTGTAAAGATTTCTTCGTATTTGAAAGTTTGTTCTTACTAGTACAATTATATTTTTGGCAGCCTGAAATGTAATTTTTGCTAGCAAAAATGTATTTTAGGATATCTATATGTACATTTCTGACTAGTAGGAATGTAGTTTTGACAAGGAAGAATCTTATTTTAGAGATTAACAAATGGAACAATCGAGAAGACAGCGCTTCTAATAAATGTCAATACGGCCTGCCATACTGGTTTGCTCCCCAAGGAGCAAGGGGCGCTGTAGTTCAACTTGGCAGGAGGTCTGCGGAACCTTTACTCAGGATCAGCCACAAATTCCTCCGGACATAATTCTCCTACGGACCAGGGTCCTGCTTTGTTTACTTTTTATATTACAGCTTGAACTCCACCAACAAATATCGTCAGAAAATTTTTTGAACATCTATTTTGTTTCTTCTCCTCGTCTTATTTTTATTTCCTTTTGATCTACACAAATCTTCGTGTATGCTGATATTCCACTGCCTTGGAAAAACAAGAGCAGAGAAGGAGGATATAAAATAGCCATGTCCGCTGAGCCACTAATGTTCCCGCTGTACTCTCAGCCACATTCCGCTGCCGTGGAGCCTGTGAACAGCCCCCTATCAGAGGTGGAAACATTTAGGAATTTCCTCAGCGAGCGTCTGACGGCAGCAGTGGAGGATATTCTGGGGGTGTTCGGGACGACAGTAGCCCGATATCGAGAGCAGATAGACCGCCAGCAGCGGGAGCTGGATAATCTGAGGACCGGGGAGGGCGAGTGGAGCCGTTCTACCGGTTGGTTTGGGTTAACTTAGCCTTTAGTCTCTGCTTTTTAAATATAAACTTACTAAAAACATCATGACCTAAAGTATATGCTTTAAATAATTTAAGTTTGATTTTATTTTGAGGATATTTCCCACAAATATTCTCAAATAATGCTGTCATTTCAGAATAATTGTAGTCATTGTGTTATACTAAATGCTTTTATAGAGCAAAACAATTAATTCGCTTTTATTGTTTGCTTAATTACACAAGTAACACGAATTTGATCATCAATAACCTGTATGCAGGGTCTCTGGGGAGACGGAACACTTTTTGCATATGACCCTGAGGGATGGAATCAGATGCAAAAAGTGCATCATCATCAATTTTAGTGTAGATTTTTTTATTAGTTCAAAAACACACATTTAAAAATCACAGACACATGCACACTTAAACCTCCTGCTTTTACTGGAACTCGAATTGTATTATATTGATGCAAAAGCTAAAAAGCATATGTTAAAAATACTATTATGAGGCTGTTTTATATTAAAGGGAAAAGTTGTAACTTTCCTGTCAGCCATGATAAAATCTGATGCTCCAGCTAATCTAAGTGATCTTCATACAGGCCAACATGTGAAGGGGAGTTCTGAGGTAAAGCCCCACTCCCACAGACTGCCACTCTGGCTCCCTGAAAATTTATCCAATAAAGTCCAATTAAATGAAATGTTAACTGCTAAATGTCCTTACCTTATGCCGTGCCTTTTCAAGTCAGGGACTCCAAAGAGCTTAACCAAGGCAAGTTTATTTAAACGATTCAGTCATAGTTAGAAATCATGCTGGTTAGCTACATTGTTGCCACAAGTACGCTGGGGCACGCTGACTAAAGTGGGCCTGCTGTACACAGCCTCCACCGTGCCCTCAGAATGCCATCAGCAATGCAGATGTGTCTTGGACACATCTGCATTGAGGCGGGCAAAGCTGGGGTTTGATCTGGTGAGTCTCCGGTTTCAAGTTGAACTCCTGCATCCTATCCTTCTGTCTCCCCATCGATATTAGTTAAAAGTAAAGCCATTACTTATTTACTAGAAAGCTTTGATCTCAATCTGAAGATGAGGGCGGCATCCAAGTCTGAATAGAGGTTTAACTTTCCTTCCTATATGGAGTCAATTTTGTGCAGTTATTGTTAAAAGTGAACAACACATTTTTTTAAATGGAAATTTGGGGGAAAAAAAGGTCAGTCCAGAAATTACATTGAAAAAATTCTTAAACCAACACATGAACGTGTCTACTGTAGTTCTGGGTATCTTGTATTTTGCTCTGACTATTTTCTCTGACCTTGTCAAATAAAACCTCTCTGCAGCATTATTATGCCACCACCATGTTTCAGCACAGAGATGACATACTATGACTGTAAAAATAGTTTTTCAACCCACAATAGTTTTTATGTTGGCCAAGAAAAGTTGCATTTTAGAGTTAGTATATCTTTAAATAATTTTTCTTTTTTTTACTGTGAATCTCTGCTGCTCCTTCAGATTTATCACATAACCTGTGTCTCCTTTCTTTCACATACTGTAAACCAGATGACTTCTCCAGGCAATTGGTCATGCTGGAATTTATAGGGGTTAACATCTAAAGTAGTATACAGATATCTGCCTGGAGACACTTTAAAACAATTAGCATTTTAATCTATTTCGCATTTGTGCAAAACTTGTTGGTCTAAATAAAAAAAATACTGCTTGTGGTTGTGGTGTGTCAAAATATGAGAAAGCTAAGGAGTAATAGCCACAAATGTAATATTTTAGAATATTTTTATGAAGCACTGCACTGATGGGAGCAAATAAATAATTACTTTTGTAATATTTTTAGATATTCCTTCAATAAATTACAGAAAGACAATAAAAAGAGTCTTATTTTCTTTCTTTTTTCAGAGCCTCAGCAGGAATCCTCCTGGATTAAAAAGTGTCCTGAAAACCCGAGCCTTGATGTTCCTCTGTTTCAGACCGACGTTGTTGTCAGCAAAGATGTCAACACCTCTGCTGCTCCAATTAAGTCAGAAGGTGTTGATGAGGACCTTGGAGAGACGACGGCGCTGAGTCACTTTAATTCGACACAAAATCCAGATCTGGAAGCAGCGAGTGATGAGAGAGTAATATCTGAGGATTCTGACACTGAAAACAGTGAAGGAGGCTGGAAAGACGAAGCCAGCCTCTGGAGATCTGAGGAAACAGTAGAGAACAAAGATCAGAGCATCACGTCAGAGCTACAGGGTTTCGCTGAGTTGTCACAGATTAGCTGCCAGGTCTGTGGTATTTCCTTCCAAAAGATGGGTTATCTGGTCACTCACGCCTCAGTGCATCAGGAAAGCTGCGGGGTCTGCGGGAAACAGATGGAACAAAATGAAAGCCTAAAGCTTCACCTCAAACGTCACAGAGAAAAGTCTTTCCGCTGCGGCGTCTGCGGGCAGAGCTTCACGCTGCGGGGGAACCTCCGCATCCACATGAGAATCCACTCTGGCGAGAGGCCGCACAGCTGCAGCATCTGCGGGAAGAGCTTCGGGAGGCGGGCGTCGCTGGTGCGCCACGTCCGCAGCCACACGGGCGAGAAGCCGTTCGCCTGCATGTACTGCGGCCACAGCTTCACGGAGAAGGGCAACCTGACGGTTCATCTACGGACGCACACAGGCGAGAGGCCGTACAGGTGCTCCATGTGCGCTCGCAGCTTCAGTCAGCTCTCCAGCTTCTACAAACATCCGTGTCAGAAGAAAGGGCTGATCTGTTCCGCCATCACTGCCAGCTGACGGCTGCCACACTCCTTATCCTGTTTTTAATGACTATAAAAACATGAAAAAATGAAATATTGTTCTTGTCTATAATTCCAGATAACCTGCACAAAAACATCAGCCCCTTTATTATGAGAGCAAGAGTTTTATTTTTCTGATTTATTTTTTTTTAACAGTTAGGATCACCTACTTTCCCAAATTAGGCCTGCACAGTGATGCAGTGGGTAGCACAGCTGCCTTGCAAAAGAGAAGGTTTCGTGTTTGATTCCCGGTCTTTCTGCATGGAGTTTGCATGTTCTCCCTGAGCATGCGTGGGTTCTCTCCGGGTACTCCGGCTTCCTACCACAGTCCAAAAACATGACTGTTTGGTTAATTGGCATCTCTGAATTCTCCTTAGGTGTGAGTGTGTGAGTGAATGGTTGTTTGTCCTGTTTGTCTCTGTGTTGCCCTGCGGTGGACTGGCGACCTGTCCAGGCTGTACCCCGCCTCTCACCCGTAAAAAGCTGGAGATAAGCACCAGAACCCCTCTTGACCCCAGCAGGGATAAGCATGACCAAAAATGGATGGATGAAATTTTCCAAAGTAAAATTTGTTACTTGGTGTCCTGGACACTTTGTTCTAACAAATGTTAGGTGCATATCATTTTGAATAAAGCAACCAACAGTTTAGTAACAGTTGTGCATGGGTCAGAAATTTTATTAAAACAAAATGCATTTTTTATGATATAACGTTTGTTTAAAAATTTGTATTAATTTAATTGAGACCAAATCAATAACATAAAATAAGCCAACTGCTATCAGCTGGTTAATTAGCTGTGTTACCTGCTCAGGTAGCCAGCATGCTGTTGGCTGCAGCCCAGTGTTTGACATGTAGAACTTATGGCCGTCGTTCCTTTAATTTCCTTATTATTTTGTCTGGAAATATTTCCAACCAGACCGATTTCTCTTCCTTGTAAACAAAGAATTGGATTCAGAGCCTTATTTTTTTCAACCAACTGACTGGTAGCGTCCTCAATGTCAGAGAAAAGGAGTTCTTTGCTGCTCCATCTGTGCGTTATTCAAGCATAAACATCCGTCTCTTTATATCTCTTTAAAGGATTTTAAACTAAAGCTTTGCTTTGACGTGAATATTGAACGGCTATAAACCCATAACTTTTTGAAAAACCTCAATATGTTTTGAGACCAGTTACCGAGCCTTACCTCCTAACTATAGTACATTTGTGGCTTAAGTCAATTTATTAAGAAAAATCCTTTTTTAAACTGGCTTTAAATTCTGTATTCCCTCCCACTGCCTTTATAAATGATAAACTTTTCCTCATCCCTCTGTAGGTTATGGTGTTTCTCTAAAGCGTTAACTTACTTTAAGTAAACTTGGTTATTGCTAATTTATTTTCTTCCTGAAATACTTTTTTTTTCTGGTTGTGTTGTACAAGATGTGTGCAGTAAATGTTAAAAAAAAACTTTAGAAATAACTTATGATTCAAATGTATAACTTTTAATCCATTTCTTAACTTGTGCCCTACCCCAGTTTTTATCTTAAAGTTTAAAGTTCTGTTCTGTTTTATGAGATATGAAACCATTTGAAATGAAAGTATTATTAAGAGGCCTGAGTTTTTGTTGAATTTTCTGTTTATTACAATATTTACATTCTACCTACAAAATATGTTTTCTAAAATCACATTTTCTAAAATTCAAAGTTGCCTCTTTTAGATGCTGGTTTTTCATCTTTTTTTACTACAAATTTATTATACTTGTGGTTAAAATCAACTTGGTTTGCTTTGGATATATTTACTGAGACTTTTCTGGTACTGAAGACAATATTTATTTATTGCAAAGAAAACTGATGTATTATTAAATACATAAAGGATTTTTCAGATTTTTGTGCATTAATCAAGCTTAATTTGTCTGAGCAAATGCAATATATTAATGCTTTTGATGTCATTTTTGATCACAACTTATTCTTTTCTAATAGCTGCATTCCTTTATATTTGCGGTTGTTGAGATTAAGAAAAACGCAGGTAACTTTTATTTTCTCAAAAATAATAAATACAGTTTGTTTTACCATGTCATAAAATCTGCTGCAAAGCTATTTTAGGGAAAATAAAAATATGTTCAAAAAATAAAAAGGAAAAAGAAATCCCTGTTTGCAAATAGATCAAAATAAAACAGATTTTTAAAACGAATTCTTGAGATTTTTTGAAAAAAGCAGAGATTTAAACGTATGTTCTTTAAATTACCAATATAATATAATTTGAATATATATATATGTACAAAATAAATTGATCACCAAACTTTGATTTGATTTCTGGTTCATTGTGTATTTATTGACAAAATGAAAACAAATACATAGTTTGATCAAACTTTCTCTGTTATATTATTAAAAAGATACAACAAATTGCTTTTAGATATTAAAGATATTTAAAACTGAAAGCAGGGAATTAGCCAGATTAAGGCTGAAGAAATGGAACAAAGCTGCAGAAAAACCTTTTAGATTAAAGCATAAACAAAGGGAAACAAATCATAAATGCTAGTTAAGTTAATAATTTTTATGTTTTACTTAATTACTTAGAACATTTGAATAGAATATGTTGAAAAGTGATTATAGGGATGTTTTTTAATTATCTGGCAAGTTCTAATGATAATTTAAAATGTAAAAATGCCAAACAATAGCAAAAAAAAAAACTTTTAAAACAGATTTTTAAAAACAGTGATAACTATTGTAATATTTTATTGTAATAATTAAACTTCACAATAAAAAAATGTGGGCAAGTTTAAGACTAAAAACAAATCATGTTTCCATGTTTTAACCCGTGAAATCTAAATTAATCAGACCAGATATTTATAAATTGATGAATGTAGTGAGTAGGGCGTGTATTGAGGCTTCCTAACCAGCTGGGGGCGCTGGAGGACTTTCTAGACATTAATGAATAAAATCTGGTGAGCAGAGCATGTATTGAGGCTTCCTAACCAGCTGGGGGCGCTGGAGGACTTTCTAGACATTTATGAATAAAATCTGGTGAGCACAGCATGTATTGAGGCTTCCTAACCAGCTGGGGGCGCTGGAGGACTTTCTAGAGATTTCTTCGAACCTCTCAGAGAAGTTAACCTGGAACTGTAGCTCATAACACAAGTCACCGGATCGCCACAGTTTTTATCCGTATTTCGACCAGATCTCCTTTGTTTTGGAGAGTCTTAAGTTACAGCAGACATGTCTAAAATCGAGATGTTGAGGCTTCTGATCAACCAGCGGCTCACTGCGGCTGCAGAGGAGATTTTCGGGGTTTTTGGGAGAACCATAGCAGAATATGAGGAGGAAATCTCCCGGTCCAGGCTGGAGATCGACCGGCAGCGCCGGCTGCTGGAGCTCTGCAGGAAGCCGCGCATCTCCCTGCAGGCCGACAGCTCAGGTAGGCAGACAGCCTCTGTTCATACATGGAGCCCCAGCTTTGGCTTTAAAAGGAGGTCAAATGTTCCCATTGAATCTTTAGCATTTAGGTTCCTGATGAAGTGACAACTTTAAATTCATATGTACAGCTATAACAACTTATTTTGCGTCAAACATAACATAGAATAGTTTATTTTTGTATTTTTCTAAGGCTTGTTTGGTCAGTTCTCTTAAGAAAAAAAAAAATCTTCCATTTCACTATTTCAGTTTAATGATCAACAGCTGTTTGTGCATCAAAAGCAGAAAATTCTGACTCCTTTAACCAGAACTTTTCAGGCTAATCTTCCACTTTTGGAGGCCTTCAATCCTCTTAAAGACAAAGAAAAGAATGTAATGAAATCAAAGGTTTTCAACTTTCCTGAAAGTCTGCTCTAATTTATTTTCTTAAATTGTTTATTCAGCTTTAATATTTAGATTTAATTGTTTTAAAAATGAAGAAGCAATTAAGTCCAACTTGCATCTTTGCTGATACAAAATCAGTGAACCTCCCTGCTTTATCAGCCCAGGGTTTTGAACACATTGGCAGCAAAGGTACTCAACTTCCCACTAATAAAGTCTAAGGCTGCAACTAGTGATTATTATTTAGATTTTATTCGATTAATAATCGGATAGCAAAAGGTTCCATAAAGGAGGCTTTTTATTAACTTAAAAAATATTTTTCTTATGTCAATATGCTCTATCCAGAAGGTTTTAGTTCCACCTGTTTTATCTAAAATGCAAAATAGTCATATTTCTTTTCCGATTTTTTGTATAGTTATTGCTCAAGATGTTTCGCTCTGTCAGCTAAAGGCGTATTTTACATTTTCTATACTACAGTTAACGATTAATCGATTACTAAATTAGTTGACGATAATTTCAATAATCGATCAATCCAATTAATAGTTTCAGCCCTAATACAGTCCAGTCCTTTTCTTCTACAAAACCCTTCTGATTGTCTCTATTTTTGGAATAGATAAACTGATTCAGAGTTTTTAGTTTAGGATCGGGGTCAGAATCTAACATTTTTAAAGACTCTGCTGGCCGAGAGAGGGTAATAATAAGGAGTAGAGAGTCATTTTTTTTCTTTTAATAAAATTTGATCATTTTATGACCTTTCGTCTTCAAAAGCCCTGGAAATAAAACCATAAGTGGTTTAGAGATGCAAAAAGGAAATGGAAAGGAACAAGAGCATAACACCAATAGAATGAAGCCATGAATTGGGAATAACGTGAACCAGAACCATGTGTGTTGTGGCTCTTGAAGTGCTGACTCCAGCTGCAATTCACACCTTTCCCAAACACGTCAACTTCTCTGCTTTATAAACCTCTTAAGGGTTTAGTCACATTGACAGCAGAGGGACGTTTTTCCTTCCACTTAACTTCCCATTTATACGACCTCAAACTCAGCACAGTGTTTAGACACCATGTTCCCCATTGACTTATTGCAGCTTATTCTCTGCATAGAAGGTAGGAGTCATATTTGGAGCAGATATCAAGTCAGGATTGTTTCTTTCTAAATTTACAAGCATGGATTAAAACATTTTTTTATCCTTTTGATAATCAAAATTTCTGAAAAATGCTAGACTTCAGGTTTCCATTTGCTGTAACCCATCATTGTCAAAATGTAAAGAAATAAAATCTTGTAATATTTTGTCATATATATTTTCAGTGTGTTGCTAATTTGTGGAAAAAATGTTTAAACCAAAATTATTCATGGCTAAAAAAATGACTATTTGGGTTGTGTTTTCTGCAGCTGTCTCAGATCAGCGGGACTGGAGCTCCAGTCTGGATCTAAATGAAGAAGAACCTTCTACTCGCGTCAAAGAGGAGGAACAGGAGCAAGATGTGTGGATAGATCATCCAGATGAGCTGCCCGGTCGGAGGTCGGAGCAGAACAACGTCAGCTTTGTTTTGTTCCAGAACAGAGCAGCAGAAACGCAGCTAGACAACGGCTCCACCGGATCCCCGGTCTCAAAATATCAAAGCCACGACCTCGGGGACTTGGAGATGGACCCGCAACCTGGTACCTCAATCCAGCAGACCTGCTCTGATCTCACTGAGGATCAGCCTGGTTTTGAGGCGGATGCAGGAAACAGCCTGCATGACTGCTTGGATGCTGGACTTACTAAAGCGCTGGACTCTTATATCTGCACCATATGCGGCCAGGGATTTTATGAGCGCGATCAGTGGACCAGACACATGCGGATTCACAGAAAAATCGACGGCAAAGTGGACAAATCTTTTACGTGCGATATTTGCGGGAAGAGACTGACCCGGTCTGACGGGTATCAGAAACACCTGCGGGTTCACACGGGCGAGAAGCCGTACAGCTGCCATGTGTGCGGTCGCAGTTTCAGCGACAACTCGAACTACAAGCGACACATGCGCAGACACACCAGAGAGAAAACCCAGCAGAGCTCCAGCTGAGGGCAGCTGGACAGAAACAGAGACGTACTGAAAGAACGGACGAATGGAAGCACAAAATGATTCGAATTCTTCTCTCATTGTCTTTTATTTTCTCACACAGCAGAACGGATGAATCAACGTTTAGCTGCCATTGATTTTTAGGGTTTTTACATGTTTACTCCAGTCATAGTTTTTAAGCCAACTTCTGATTTTTGTACGTGTCCCACCTGCTGACACCCCCTCAGAAAGAAAAGTTTTCCTTTTTTTTTGTTAAATTTCTACCTCAATTCTGTTCAACAGCCCCACTTTAAAGAGCTTTATTGATTGTTTTCAGGTTGCTTTTTATTGTGTAGTATTTTTGATTTGCCCAGAAACAAATTTTAGAACGACTCATATTTTCTTTATCAGAAAGATTTTAGGTTTTATTCTTCAATTTAAGTTGTATAAAAACAGGAAACATAAAATCTGCCCATTCCACAGAAATGTTGCTTACTTTGTAAAGTCATGCAGTCACACTAACCCAAAGCTGATTTCCCATTAAGTGTGATGTTTATCTATTTTAATGCTCATGGATTTAAATATAAACCAATGATAATCACTTCAGGCATTCATGGTTGGGAAATTATATATTTGTCCTTTTCCAAGTCTTTAAAGCTTCCGTCAGCTACAGTGCCTTAAAAATCTTTGACAAGTTCCATCTATGTTTTACATCAGAGGACAGACCGACTCAAGTGGAAGAAAAACGATTCATGATCTTTAAGCTGATTTTGATTAATTTCTTTGAAACATTTTTTTTTTCATTTTTATGTATAAGTAGATCCTAAAAGTTTCCACTGCTACGATTTAATGTAGCCATGATGAATCATTTAAAAATGTTTTGCTTACCTTTTGAAATTACATTTTTCCTGTAAAATTCCTCTAGAGAAAAAGTGCAACTGAAAAAATGTATGATTAGCTAAAAAGGTGCACTAACTAGGTCATCTGAAACGTAAAGAGAACCAGATGATTGGTGGAAAAAGAAACAAATTGGCAGACATTCCTGCAGCTACCCTCTCAGTTGTTCCATATTTTCTCAAGTGAGTGATAATCATCTTCGCTGTGTCATGTTGTTTAAACATGTTTTTTTTTGTTTATTTTTTCACTGATGCCTTTGAACAATTAAATCCTGTGGATTTTTAACCTGTTGCTTTAGCTAAAGGTCACAGGTGACGGAAAGTTAGTAAAAGCCTATTGAACTTGACAGCCGAACCAGATCGAATTTAAAGATTTCAGGTTTTATTCTTTTCAACAGAATTCTGTATGCGTTGCATTAAAGCTGGAAAAAGTTTTAAAATCATTTGCGTGGTCTATTTTTTATTAACATGAGAATTGGCCATTTTTGGTGTTGCTACTGATGAAATATGTCTACATTTTTTATTTTTTTTGCCCCTTCTGGCCAATTTTTCCTCAGATGCTTGGATCTTAGCAGTGCTTCCTGCCTCCTCTACAAATCTTTAACTTTGGAATATTTCTTGTCCAGCAGATGGCAGCATAACACTTCAATTAATGTGGCCAAATAATTACATGTTCAAGCTTGAAATTTTCAATGTTTCAATTTTCTCTGAGAATGTTTCTTTTTCAGTGATGTAGTAATAATTCAGAATGAAAGGATGGGAAAGTTAATTTACCTCCTTTAACTCGGAAATTCTTTAGAAATATTTTTCTATTCTACCTTTCATAAAAGGTTTGCATAGAAGCTTAACATTTTTCAGTCTTCTTTGATATTGTTGCACCTTTGAAATGTTTTTTTACTTTGAAAAACGTGCTAATTTCTGCAAGAATCTCAAAATCCACCCATCTGTTTGCCACCGTCCTTATAAGCCATTCAAGCTTCATATAGACTTAAATATAGGCAACAACCTGAGAAGGAATGCAAGGACAAAGCGGAAATAATACAGGCTGCTGCAATATGTTTGTAATGCCGTTCAGATGGAGCTGCACAATGGGGAAGCTTGTGCCACTGTGGCCTTGCAGCAGGTAGGCTCTGGCTCTTTTTGCATGGAGTGTGCATGTTCTCCCTCATGCATTTGTGGATTCAATCCAGGTTTTCCAGCTTCCATCCTGTATTCTTGGTTGAAAGTATTTAGGAGACAGAGGATAGCACAATAACATTCCACATTTATTGAATAAATAACTCCCAATTTCACTTCAGTTTCTTTATATAGCACTGTTAAGATTCTTTCTATTAATCATGTATGTGCTTGTTAAATACTAATATCTATCTGTTAAGTATTAAGGTGAATGTTTTCCCCTCGTATTTAATGAAGTTAAGACAGTTTTCTGTCAGTATGCTTTTGGATTGGCCTTAACCTAAGAAGACTATTATCTCAATATGGCTGGAGCCAGTGATGTCTCCTCATTTGTATGATGTGGTGATTTTTGCAGGGTGTGAGATGTATGAAATGCTTCTTGAACTGGCATTCTGGACAACCCTTCTGACGAGGTGAGCCCGATGTTAAGCGCTACCATTGTAAACTGATCCATTTCTCTGGTCTGAGTGAGATCATTTCTGTTAAACTTGCCTTAATGTCTTATAGTCATTCAATATGTATACATTGGAAAGTGTTATCTAAAGTATTTGTTTCATGTGATCCCTGAAACAAATACTTAAGATATCAGGGACAAAAAGTTTTATGGCGTTAGCACTTAGCTTTCCTTTACAGTGCCAATTCACAACACATTTTATCCCAACAGACTTCACTGAGACAATTCAGTCATATCATACAGTCATGTTTGCAAAATGGTTTTATCAGGGAAAACCCGCTGATTGTATCTTTTTGTTAACTTGCAGGTCACACTCCGAGATGAGCATGTGTTGACTTGTCAGGATTATTGACTATATAGGAATCCCTCAAACCATGTATACATGTAGTGACAGTGAAGAGGAAAACCTCCTCTCCAGCTGAACCAGGCTCAGGGTGAGTTGCCTTTTACCCAGGCTAACTGATGTTCAACAAGAGAGGAGCAAACAAACAAGATAAAACATAGAAGCACTTATCTATAAATACTTTCAGTGTAAGAAATTAATGGTAAATTACCTCCATAGGTGGATCTGTTAGTAAGGAAAGAAACAGATAAGCAGGCAAACCCTGAGCCAGTTTTAATTTCAAAGGGATGAAAGAGAGCACAGCAGCCCTCCAGCAGCCTAAGCCTATAGCAGCATAACTATAGCAATGGCTCACGATAAAACTGAGCCATTCTAACTATAAGCAATGTCAAAAAGGGAAGTTTAAGAGGTGTCTGCCTCATGGAAACTTAGTTACAGGTATCTTAGCGGGCCACCCTGGAGGAAGTACATTTCCATCCAACATGTATCACAACAACCGATGAGATGATTGCTACAATAGGACGTTTGTAGGGATGTTGCCAGCTAAATGTATATATATACATATAGCATATCACATTACAAAGCTTTAGGCATGTGGTAAATGTCTTGATGTTTGAAATTAATGATAAAATACTGCGCATCATAATGCTTCTTATTTATACACTCTGCTGTAAAGAATATATGCTTTGATACAAAGCCCCAAAATATTTACAGGATATTTGATGACATAGGGGGGATGCTGTGTTGGATTGCTTTAAATGAAAAGACCCATTGTTTTGTTAATGTTTTAAGTATGAACAAAATATTGCTATTGGACTCAATCAGATAGATATAGAAACCCAAACCAGAAAGTTTGTCTATAAGGATCAAAACCTTTTCTGGAAGTCTGGTAAACCCTGATGAACCTCTTTGAAACTATTGTAGCTTAGCAACACTTAATGTATTAGGCTCCCTTTTGGAAACCTCATATTGTTTCCTTTTATTGATTCCCCTTCTTGTTGGCTCACTATAAAATCACTCAATGTCATTTGGAAGCCCACCAGGAACTGTTGAAAATACTCAAAACCCTGTTGGGTCATTTGGAAGCCAGCCTCAAATCATTTAAAGAGCAAATAAAGTCACTTAAAGACTAATGCAATGCATAGTCGACGAGTTAAAGAGGTTTTCCCGTGACTAACTGACCTGTCCAGAGTGGGCCCTGCCTCTCGCCCAATAACAGCTGGAAAGGCACCTCCCCAAAAACCCAATAAGTTTAACGAGTATAGATGATGGATGGTTTTCCTGGAGATGTATACAATTCCACAAAGGTGCAGTCAAATAGGATGACAGGGGGTTGGATGCAGGAGTTTCCCTTCAATCGGAGGGTTGCTGGTTCAAGCCCCAGCGCTGGCTTTCGCTCTGTCCTTGGGCAAGACACTCCACCCGCATTGTCTACTGATGGTGGTCAAAGTGCCCAGTGACGCGTACGGTAGTCTCACTTCTGTCAGTGAGCCCCACGGCAGCTATGGCTACCATGTAGCTTGCAATCATCAGTATCTGAATGGGTGAATGACTGAATGTAGTTTTGTTCAAGTCTCCTTACTTAAAAAAAAAACATTTTGAAAAGTTACTTCAGAAGTAATGTGGCCATCTGGAATCATAACATTTTCTAGAACCAAAACAGATGTTATGATGCAGCCTATATTATTACAAAGTTTACCAAAAATAGGTGACATTTAAAGAAGCTTGTAAAATTTAGAATGACCCTCAAAACCCCCTGTTTACTCCATGTCAGTGGTCTTGTTGCCTGCTGACGGTAGTCAGACGGCCCAGTGGTGCCAATTGCATGACTGTCAAAGTGTCAATGACTGAAGTGTGAAATGCTTTAAGGTCCCTGGACTTAAAAAAGGGGGCCTCTTCATTACGGTAACTTAACATTGTATTGTTAGTGCATCATCAATCTACACCCTCTATTATATTGCTCTCAGCTGTACTATAAATAAATGTTTGGACTGCACTAACTTAGGTAGTATGCCTTCAGGCTCTCTATATCATTAATGTATTTGGGGAAATATATTGAAAGGTATAGATCAATCTGGTAAAAGACAGATACATTTCAAGAAAGGCAAACATGTTGTTATGTAATAAAGTAATTGAAAAACTAAAACCAAAAAGGCAAACAGGCTAAAAGCCACTTTTACAATTAAAATTTGCATATTTGGAAATTATGCATTTTATATTTTTTCCTTACCTTCATGGAGTAATCATGAACTTGGGTCAATGTTTTTTTTTTTTTGTTGTTGTTGTTGTTATTCATCTCAAGTGGAGAGACATTAATACTTCTAAATAATTTGTTTTTTCACATGTGATATTATTATGAGACACTCAACAATATTATAGCATATGTTGTGTCTTTATAATGGTGTGTATCCAATTTAAACAGATTAAACAGGAATTCAATAAGAAATACGCATGGAAGTAGGTGATAAAGAGGAGCAGGATGGACAGAAAAAGAGTACTGTAAATTTAATTTTGAAGTATCAAGTATCTTATTTTGAACTGAAAGTCAATCACCTGTTCTGCCTAAAGTGGTAAGCAGAAAGATGGATCCATTTGAACCAGCTTGCTCCAATATAATTGCAAATATAACATAATTTAAATGAAGTCTTTGATCAAATCATAAAGGAGTGAAGTTAGGTGCACTGAATACAGCATTTAATTAGTAATAAGTTATTCAGATCAGCACAAGTCAAGACTCCTCTCTGTATAATAGTGGATTTGTTGTAATCTTCCTGGCTGCTCGTCTAACATCTCACTTCAATGAGTCGGCAGCACAGAAAACAGGATTCACATTCATGCATCAAGATAAAAACCTTAAGAAGGAATTCACAAAAGCTAACACTAGCTTTATTTCTGAACATAATCATTCTTCTTAACAGAGCTTGTTTCAACCAAAGCTTATTGTTAGCATCTATCATGGCTCTTGGATCATTAGAGCAATATTCAGGGTCAGACAGCTGGAGCTGAAGAACTCGCAGCAGTAAAGCTTCTTCAACCAGAGCTGTATTCTCAGGGATAGACTCTGTCTGATTAGATAAAAATACTTAAACACTGAATCTTCTAAGATGCTCATCTATAGGCATCCTAGATCCTCTCATCTACTGTACTTCTATGATAATGGGGATTAACAGGAATTCCATTAGGTAAAAACAAATTCTTTTTTAAATCTTTATTTCTGTAAAGATTCATAACCTTTGCATCTTGTTTTTGAATGTACTTGTTTTCTTGTACTTTAAATTAAAGGTTTTAATTGCAGGTGCAGAAGCTGCTATTTATTTTAGTCAGAAAAAAGCAGGTTTCCTCCTCTAAATTGCCAACCAAATCTTTTTTTTTTTACTCCATTCATAAGTCGTTTGCAAAAGCTCAACATTTACTTGAGTTGGTTTGAAGTATTTTACACAAATTGGAAATACATCTGTTGCTGAATGAAAACAAAATCTAGGTGACAGAGCAGTGATCTATTGTTTGGGTTGTTAATCAAATCCCAATATAGAGGTATATCAATTAGATCTCGTAGGAAACTTAGTTAAATTGTTCTTTAAGATGCATTATCTGCATTTAAAAACTTATTATCAAACCCACACAAACAAGCAGAGGTGAGAGAAAATGGTTTCAGAGTTAAGTTTTCTTTGACAGTGGTAGTATACATGTTAAAGTCTTATTTCTGAGGTTATGGCCATATAATATGCTGAATAACATTTCAACAATATCTGGTACTAATTATAATTCAAACTTGCTGAAGCTTAAAACAGAGGTAAATGCACTTATTTTGAAGTTTTTTTTAACCTAAATCCTTTAGATATGACGTATAGCGGATATATTGGTACAAAGATTCAATGAGGCTCAGAACCACCAGGTTTTAAGAAGGAGGAAAGCTATAGAGACGTTACTTAGTTGAAGGGAGTGACGCCGATAGTTTGGCTTAACAGACCCTGAGGAAAGTAACTGACAAAATAAGATTGGGAGTTTATAGAACACCCGCTTGAAAATATACATAACACGTCCCAAAAATACTGGAGAAGATTCTTAGTCACCCAATTTATAGTCATTCCAAAAAAATTAAAAAACAATCCACTGGACCTTTTTTCCAAGTTTGAAGACATTTCACTTTCCATCCAGGAAGATTTTCCATTCAAAATGTCTAAATTAGAATTTAGGACCTCCAGAAATGTATATTGCGTGAGATACGTTGAAATAATTTGAACTAATGCTATATAAAGAAACTAGTGGACAGTGTGTTTTTGGTGTGCTGAATTTCTTTTATTAAAAGTGCTTCTTTAACTGTAAAATATTTAAGACCAATTAAAAAACACAAGACAGACTTTCTTCTTCTCACTTAAAAGTAACTAAATAAGTTTTACTTAAATAAGATACTTTTCATTTTTATTTGAGTAACTATTTACACTTACAGCTTAACTGGCATTTAAAGAAAAAAGATTTTTGAAGTTACTGTAGTTTTTCCTGAAATGTTTATATTTGCTCTCTTTCCACCTCTCTACATAGCACCAAAAACGGTGGGGGGTAATCAGATTTCGGAGGATGGTGGGGGTTGCCCCCTAATCTCTCTTTTAGCTCAGCCACTGGTGGTGGTGGGAGCACTTACACTATGATACCGGCCATAGTGTAAGTGCCATCGTTGAATCTTTGTATAATCTCTGAATCAGAGATTATATAATGTAAAGATACATTTTCTCGAGGTAGCTTTTAAATGTTCCACAGCACATATCTTTCTTTCTTTTTAAATGTTTTGCTTTTGCCATCTCTTTGAGTGTTTTTATTGTTTTGCACTTTGGTCTCCTTGTTTAGATGTTTTAAGTGCTTTATAAATCACTCAATTAATGAATGAATAAATAAATGGCGCAGTTGTTGGCACTAATGACCTGAAACGAGTAGATAATGGGTTTTAATCCTGACTGAGCCTTTTTGTAAGTCTTCTGCCCATGCATGGGTTATACATCCTGGAGTGCGTAGCGTTTCATCTTCCTCTTAGAGTCTAATGGATGCATGTTAGGTAGACTGGTCAAACTACAGTAAAGTGTGATGTCATACAAACTTACATTGTTAGCTGTCAAAACAAGCCTTATAATAGACGAGTGATTTGTCCATCCAGTGCCTGACCCACTCCCAATAGAGATCAGTTTCCTCTGAGAGGATAAAGTAGAAAAAAGAATGAATAAATAAAATAGGTTGATAATATTAAAATGCTATTCTCCTGTGATCCACTTGGTGATGCTGTGAGTGCGTCTTGAGTTGTGTGTCATTATGTCTAAGCTTTGTCTTTCTACCTTCTGTGCATGTAAGCTGGAATTTCACATTTCCCCCTTTTTTATTTCAAATCACCCTGAGATTTAAATAGGTGAAATATCTTCATTGACATTTCTGTGCACTGCCCATTTCCTTCAGGCTGCATTTGTTGCCCAAATGAAGGTAAAGCCCAAGTACTGCAGAGGGGCCTCTTTGGGACAATTTAAAGAACAACGCAGGTGCATTTCCTAATTTGTAACCATTTAACTAAAATTCACCCTTAATTAGAAAAATATAGCCTGTTCTCTAGCTTTGGATTTCTTGAAAAACTGCCAAACTGAGATTTGTAAACCATCACTACTGTTTAGAAAGGTAGTTTTCCTTTTTTTGCAGTTAACCTCTTATATTTGGGAAGAACTGTTGCAACCATTTACTTGGGATTCAAATCCTCATTGGAGAAATTATTAGAAATAGTACCCGACTAAAACAGTATCAGACTAAATCCAACTCCACAGACATACCGTATGTTTCCTTTATCTCTGTCCAAACCCCAATGAGCCATGCTGCTACAATTTGCCATTATTCTAGATAGAGCCAAATATCTAGTTTATCTAACATCTGGGCTTTCCCTAACAATGTAGTGGTGTTATTATCCACTACAGGGACAATTGGGTGGGAAGACGCTGTAATGGTTGCTTCACCATATGTGTCAGTCGACATGTCCTTGCCATTGCGCTGACAGGGGTTTTAGAAACACAGAGAGGAGGCAGGGATTTATTATTAAATTCATGCAGAACAAGGGTTTAATCTTATGATCCTATAGGAATTTCTCTAGAGATTCCATCCATACAAAAGTAGATAGAACCAGACTGAAAACTGCTACATGCCAAATAATATAGTTATAGAAAAAGGTGAGTAAGACATGCTGATATTAGATTAGGCTTTTCCTGTCAGATATGTCTTTAAAAACTAGAACACTGACTACAGTTGGGACAGAAAAGAATCGCTGAAGTCTTTAATTCCACTTTAAAACCACTATGTTTTTAAAGAATAAAAGCTTAAAAAAAATATTTTGATTGATTTTATTTAGCGCTTTACTGTATTATGGGCTTATTCTTATTTATGCCCAACATATGTTTTGTATGTTCACTTATTTCTCCAGCAGAGCCTTTTTTACCAACTGAGTGACTAAAGTTACGTAAGTCAGTGGATCCTTTGATCCACCAAAATGACCAGTACAGATGCTTCAAAGAATATATGAGTAAATACTGTTTTATCTAAGCATTACTAAGGTTAGAAAGGCATTTGCTGTCTATATAACTTGTAATAAAATGTTTACACATTGCTTTAATGAGCTAAAAAAAAGATGACTCTCATAAACTTGTGTGAGCACACAACCAGCCCACGGATGATCTACCCTCTGTGCTATGCTTTTTCTTGTCCAGCAGCCAAAAAATATACATCTATCAAGCTTCAGCAGTTGGAGATCAGAATCTGTTGTTTATATGTGATCATGACTTGTAAATTTAGTCCTTGGCTCTTGCCTGCTCCTCCTCCCAGGGAACAGAACAACGCTGATATCTTGTAACTGCATCAGACAGTTTCAGTCAAAGCAGGGTCAGAGATAAAGGAGGCTGATGTAACCCCCCTTGAACACTGAGACATAAATCTCCCCTTTAGGTAACAACTGGTGCTTTAGTCTCTCTTGTGGAACCAGAAAAACAAAAAGTCACTCATTTTGGTTTGGAAACAATTTGTTAATTGCAGCTTGTAAGATATTCACTGTACATAAGACAGTGTGCTGCTGGTGGATTATGTTGCATCATTTGGTGCAGAGCCTGGTCAGCCAAACTGTAGCAGACAGGGATACCTCATTAACAGTACTGCATCATCGCTGCTCTGCTATTACTTAAGCTGCTGTGAAGGAGGCTGTCGAACCAGCTGAGTGGTTCAGATAAAACTAAAACCTGTGTCAGAAGGCTTGCTTGGTTCAGTATTAAGGACAAAATGAAAATCCCGTCCAGTCATTGATGCTTAACCGCTGTTTATTATGTTCATGTTTGAAAGCACAGACTTATTTTCTGCTTTACTGTCTTATAACTTACCAGCTCATTTTAGTGTTCCTATTTATGGAACATACAGAAGTACACACACTGATGTACACAAAGGTGTAGTACATCAGTGTGTACATCAGATGTACACACGCTGTACACACACTATATATATGTATATATCAGAGATGGGAAATGTGGAGTCAACAAGTCATCTCCATGTCATGTATTTAATCTACCCAGCCAATTAACCAGGTGAGTCCAATCTGCACAGGTTAATTCACGGTGAAGATTGGACTCACCTGCTTCAGTGGCTGGGTAGAACAAATACATGACATGGAGATGACTTGTTGACTCCACATTGCCCATGTCTGGTATATATGTATATATATACTTAAATTAATAGTATGTTCATGTCCCAGAATTGCACAATTAGTGTTTTAAAATGTTTTCCTTGTGCTAAATCCAATTTTCAGCAGCTTAAAAGTGTAACATCCATTTATTTAAACAATGGCTGTCTAGCTATCATACTGAGGCAGAGTAGATAAAATCTCATAACAAGGTTATGGTGCAAATTGTACATATCAAGTACCAGTAGAATTTAATCACAATGCAGAAAAACAAGTCCTTTACCAACATGGTAGAGTACATAGTAAGCCTCTTCCCCTCTAGAGCCACTCAGAGGCGAAGAAGCCATTACTCCAAAAGTATAATTTAAAAAAAGAGAGATAACTTTTCAAATACCCTTTGAGCCAGAGGTTTTAATGTGGTCTGATTGTCTTTGGTCATAATGATCATTGTTACATTTGCAGGAAAAAGGGGAGGTTTGCCAACCCAACAAAACCATCCTACCCCAGATTTGCAGTATGGCAGTGGCAGCATGATGTTGTGTGAGTGTTAAGCTGTAGGAGGGACTGGTGCACTTAACAAAATATCCTCATAAAGAAAAAACTGTTTGAAAATATCAAAGAAAATCTCAGTACATTAACCAGAAAGACAAAGCCTGAGTAAAAATGAAACTAGTCTAAACCTGCTATCAAGTTAAAGAGTTTAGGTTTAAGGCAAAAAAAAAAATAAAAATAAAAACGGAGCAGTTTTCATATAACCCTGATCTTAATCCAGTAATAAACCTGTGGATGATGCTAAAAAAAATGATGTGTGACTGTAAGGTTGCTTAAACACTGCTATTCTACCTAGAGGAATGGGCCAAAATGTCAGCAAATTGTTGTTAGGTTTATGAAATGATACCTATAACATGTGACCCAGGTCGTGCAATTTACTAATAATACTAGTGATGGTGAGTAAAAGAATATTCTCACAGGAACAAAAAAAAACTAAACTAAGAAAAACATTTCTCTCTATTCTGGTTTTAGACAAATAGAAATGAATTTGGTACTTCAGTTCGGGTGTACTCTGTCATACAGGAGAACAGTTTATCCATCCTTCTATTAAAAAAAAACATTTAAATATCTGGTTTTATTTAGAATAATTGATGTCAATGTTAGTATTTTTTCCTAGGTCTTACTTGTATAAGAATGCAAGCTCTTTAATTACGAATTATTTCCTCTGATACTTTAATGAACGATTGTTAAAGCAGATGTAACAAATTACAATAGTTGCTATAACTGACCAACATTTCTTTGGTGCTTCCAGGTGTTGACATTTTATTTTTGGATTAACACAATAATGTAAGGAGTCAGATAAGTACAGGATGTTTCCTTTAAAAAGAATTTTTTTTCATAGAATTTTCCAAACATGAACTCAAAACAGATAGAGCAGATGTAGTTTTAGTTGTTAGATCAGAGCTTGGTATCCTATTTTTTTGTCTTCTTGTCATGAGTCTAGTCCAAAACCATAAACAAAATAACCACTGGATATGAAGTGCTTTCAACTGCAGATAAAAACAGTGAGCCAAAGTAAATGGGAAATGCCAGATTCCTTTCACAGTTGGGTATTTTTGGGACCATCTGTGAAGAAATGCTCCCACAAACTAAAGTGAGAAGCAGACTGAAGAGTCTGTCATGGTGATTAAATGGGGGCTAAAATAAAACATCAGACATTTTCAACTAGATAAACAATGCTGTGCATTGTCTTGTTGCACCATCAAACCTAAAAGTACTTTTTCATTTTTACACATTTGAGGCCATTCTGTTCTAGAACAAAATACTACATTGCTTTAGAGGGTGAAACCGCCGAAAATGCAAAACACTGCAGCTTTTCTGCACTTTGTTTCTACTTGCTGTTGTCCAAGTTTAACTCTTACAGCTCAAATGAATGATGCACTTGTCTTTACTGCTATATTGTTTAATATGGTTCTTACATATCACTTTAAATGCATGCATACAGTAAATATATATTTGATTCAAAAGATTTAAGTTTTCCTATAAGAAAGTTTACTCTGGATTTCTTGTCATCACCGCCTTTTAGTGCGAGCATTCACACTGAGAAAAAAGACCAGCCGCTTACAGGTCAGAACAAATTAAGCTAAAAAAAAAATGTCCTGTACAAAGCAACATTTGATTCACTGTAGGGAAAAATGCTCAAGGATCAAATGTACTCCTGTGAGGATGGGGTGAGCCTTGGACCAGTGCCCTGAAGGTTTTAAATGCTTTAAGACAGCTGACTCAAATGGTTGAATCACTTCTTAGTGTGCCATCTCACTTAATGGACGCCTGCTAAAGAATTACCAATTTGACTGAGGTGTGGTGAATCAGGGCAACATCTAAAACAAGCAGGACTGCGGCCATGGAGTCCTAACATGGGCATGGTTGCTTTCACAGAGAGGTCTGCCTGAGGATCTCTTTCCTGTGGGATATGTAATGTAAAATGATAATTTAAAACCACAACACCCTAAATAACGTGCTATTAAAATACTAGATAGTTCACTGATGTGTCAAAGCACCATGGACAGGAAACTGATCTCTGTCGCCTGTTTTGTGGTCCTTGCTCTACAGTATATCTTCTAAACAAATGTTGGGGACATAATGTAAATCAATCATTAAATCAAGAGCTTTGTATTTCAGCTGAACTCACTTCTTACCACTCAAGAGATCAGGCCAGGGTACAAATGACTGATGCCATCATCTACAATCATATAACAAGACCCTTTTCCTTGCCAGAGAGAGTTAATATCCCCTTTTGTCTGGGAATGCCCTGCAATGTCCACTAATAAGTGCACATTGCAAGGCAGTTACCAATATCACCTGAATTCATAAAAGCAGAAAACAATGAATGGATGAAGTATTGCCATGTTTACTGAGAAAAATACAAATAAAAATAGACATTACAAAGGCCTCTGATATCAGAATTTATTTGAGAAAACACTGATCTTATATGTGAACAAATAGGTTTGAGTTAAATGTATACAAGTTGTCATGCAGGTCATTTTGAGCTCCAGGAAGGCAACATCATTTGGTGCAGACTTTTATTTCCCCAAAATAAAGAATTAGAAATGACCAAAAAAACAAAACAACATCTCCAGCATCACAGTCAAATGTTTATATTATTAGTGTTTTAGTTTAGAGTATACTTTCCTTTAGATAAACAAATGTGTATACAACTAATTGTATTTCCATTCAAAAATTCGAATATGCTGGTAAACAACCTTAAAAACTTTGGAAAGTGAGCTGTTATTTGGATGATGTCTTGTGAAGCTGTCGATGAGAAAACATTTCTGATAAACTGTTTTTGCTTCATTTCCAAATCAAAGTCTGAATGAGAAGCCAGCACTTTAAACTGTGGCATCTTAAAGAATCTTTAGAATAAAAATACATCCTGCAAATTCTGCAAATGTAATGTTCTTAAATGGTAGAAAAGATGCATTAGGCAGAAATATAATGATTTGAAATATTAAATATTCACTATGACTGTTTTATTTGCTGAAGCATTAAATACAAATCTGCAGAAAAGGTTTATCAGAAATGTTTCCTTAATCATCTACTAGCCTAATTGTTTTTTTCAGATATTTAATTATGTTTAGTTGATTTCTGTGCCAATATAGGGGTAAATAATCTGGAACTCTGACTGCTGGATTATAACACTTAAATGTGATTTGTAGCTTGAACAGTAACTTTTCTATTTTCCTTTTGTTTTTGTCTGGAAAAAAAAATGTTTTTAAGTCTTGGATTTGAACAAACTGACTTCTGAAGAGTCAGAGAACAGATCTGCTAAGCAGAATACATTTTTTCTGACTTTTCCCAACCTGCTTCAGTGGAAAACTTGGCCATAACTTGACTGAAAAATGTTGCAACGGCCCCAAATTCAGTCCATCTCTGGTCTGCATTTGTCCAATTCCCTGCCTTTTAAATATTTGCAATTGAAATCCAGGCCTCGTTCCAAGGTGCAGTGACTGGGGACATTAGATCAAAGCTCTCATAAGAAAACTGCATTAATCAGGAATTTTTCCAGGCCACCTTGAGCCTTGGGGACTCCTTTGAATCATTAACACCTTTCGCCCTTCTTCTGGAATGTTTCTCAGACGTTTCCTGTCTGAACTGGTTTTGATCCACATTTGCTGTGAAGAGAAATTCTCCACAAGGAATCTTGCCCTGCAAGGAAACAGGTCCGTATCAGAGAGGCAATAGATGGCCTTCCATCAGCAGCATGACGATAAGTACAACTGAAAAGTTGTGATAAGGAATCACGAGAACTGGAGTCTCTTTTGGCCCATCGAGGTTCATTTTGTCCTTTAGCATAGCAGGGCCCCTGTGAGTGTTTCATTGGGTTCCCTTGTGGGGAGTATTGCAGCCACGTTCCTCTGATACCTTGTTCATTTGCAGTCTCAGTAGTTGTATTTCTGTGCCTCTGTTACTGCAGACGTTGCTGTATTTGGGAGAAAAAGCGGTTTTGGTGGAATCTGTGGCTTGAGGGACACCGTTCTCCGTACGATCGCGGCCCGCTGAACGTGCGGCCCTTCGCTGTAACTGTGCTGCCGCGTCAAGCAGGCGCTGGCAACCGCTGCCCGTTGGCTCTCGCCGTTGTTGCTGGTGTTTGTGTTGACTGCTGCAGATGAACCTGGGGGGCGGTTGTTGCTGCTGCTGTTGTTGTTGGTGTTCATCCTGGCCAGAAAGTGCGCGTGCGTCCCCCGTTGGTTGAAGCTGTGATGGCGGGGCACAGCGCCACCTGCTGCACCCATTTTAATGAGGGAGTGACGCTGGGACTGGTGACGTGACACGGGGACGGCGCTCCCTCCGGGCCGCTCCGGAATCACCTGCTGTTGGAGGGGAGTGGAGGACGAAGAAGAGGATGAAGAAGGGATGGAGGTGGAGGATGTGGGGTTGTTTGAAGAGGAGGATGAAGAAGAAGACGTGGCAGAGGAGGAGGTGGAGTTCTGAGGGGCTGAATCCAAGCGTTTGGGTACGCCATCCCTTGGCAGTGTAGAGGTGCTGCAATAGGAAGTGGGTTCTGTCTCCGGGATTTGCTGCTGGTGATGATGGCTGCTGCTGTTATTATTGTGATGGTTGCTGTGGTGATGGCTGTGGTTGTAGTGGTGTGTTCGTGTCTGGTTGTGTTGATTGTGATGATGATGGTGGTGGTGATGACTACTGTGATGTCCTGCTCCAGAAGAGGATGGTCCAGGGAACAGTGAGGAGGACGAGGTGGACGTGAGGACCTTGATTCCACCCGTTCCTGACGCGCTGACCTCATGGATGTGTTTGAGCAGCTCATCCAGCGCAGACACATCCACCACCGTCTGAGGTAGGGACTGCTGGGAGTGGTGGTGATGTGGAACTCCTCCCCCTCCTCCTGTGGCAGCACCTCGCTCATCATTTGGGATCTTCCTCTCCTCCAGGAGGTGCAGTGAAGTCGACGAGGCACCTGCTCCATGGGCTGCCCCATTGCTCAAACTGCCACCATTGTGATGAGGAAAGGGAAACATTTGCTGACTCAAAGAATTCCCAACGACGGCCATGAAGCCCTGACTGGATTTGGAGCTGCTAGGCCCCGACTTTGGGATGCTATCCTTGCCGTTGTTGCAGTTTTGGTTCTTCTCGTACTGCTGATGCCGCAGTCCTTTTAGGTTCCTGAATGGCATTTCTGGTGTGGAGTCAGGTGTTGGCAGGCCAGACAGTTCTCCGTCACCCTGAGAAAGAGACTAAATGGAGGTTAGACCCACAAATTTTTCTAAACTAAGGAAATACGAGTTTTAATTGTAAGAAACTTAACATTTAATAAATTCTAAATGTATTTTCAATATTATAAATATTTATTATTTAGGTTTGAATAATAATCAACTTTCCCAATTAATGAACCCTTAGACCAAAGGTGTCAAACTGGTTCCAGAAAGGGCAGTGTAGCTGCAGGTTTTCTTTCCAACCAAACAATAGCACATCAGACTCCATTCATATCATCAAGTCATCATGTTCAGATTGGACTTGATGAGATGACTGGAGTCTGGTGTGCTGCTGCTTGGTTGGAAAGAAAACCTACAGCAACACGGCCCTTTCTGGAACCACTTTGACACCCCCACCTTAGACAATGCGATACTTAAGTGGTTCATTTAGCGTAGCGCGGTAGGATCATAGAAAGTCTGGCAATAGGTAGATTATTGGTAAATTCTGCTTGATACGTCATCTGTGTTTCCAGTACAGTCTAACCTTTAAAAATTGTTTTCCCAAGTGTGAGCATCTGTTCTATGAGACTCCATCCAACTGGCTAAATATTAAACTAGCTTAAATAAACACTAGTTCATAACATTTGTGAGTATTACAAACTCTGATATTGAGATGAGGATTTATTTGCAATAAATTTTGCAGGTTGAATTTATCAAGAATTAAAATTATTGGAGAAAAAAGGCCTTATATGTATTTCAAACAGGGAGGGAAATTAAATGTCACGTACAAAATTATTCTGTGCTTAAAGGGAGGTGCTGAAATTCTGCAGTCAATTGAATGCAATCAGTTCTAAAGAGCTTTTATGAAAGACAAACCTCTTTGAATTAGATTTTTATTTTCAATTCAGGACCTGGCTAAAGGTTTATTTTTACTGAGGAGAGTTTTCTAAACTTCTTCATAAAACTTTTTTTGGAAATTGGAGGTAATCTAAGATTGATTAAAAAAAGGGAATTTGCCTTCAGTTAAATTATCTTTAAAAAATCTAGGATTAACACATTAACAGGAGTTATTAAGTTAAACTGGCCATGCACATCTGCACCTTAATTACGGTAAGCAACAATTTGTTAAAATAACAAACAAAACATATTATTTTTTTAATTTAAAAGTTAAAAAAAAAGCTACATGACTTAAGATCATGACTTAGAACCAAAGTAGAAAAAGAAAAACAATAATTATGCAACCAAACAAATACTAATAAACAAATGCAGGTACAAATCAAATAATTTCACTTTAAATAGGAGCAGCACATTTTCAACACACCTTACAGTATGTCACTAAAAATATTCATTAACCGCATCATTTATTCATTTGCAGGATCAGTGCAACCTTTGCCCTTTCTGCACATATAAGGTAAAATTTAATCCAAACAGTTCTGATACGTTTTGTCAATCATTTTTGCCAAGAGGAGGTAAAGTTTCCCCAATAACCTCATGTGTGTCATTGTGGTTGTGAGGAAAGTCTAACACTTGTATATAAGTATTAGCTGTTAAGTATGGATTTAGTTAATAAAGGTTTGACTTGCATAGTAGGCACTGGTAGGGAAACTCCTCAGTGCATATAATCCAGATTAATCAAAAATAAAATATTAGTTAACTGTTAAAAAAAGAAGCCAAAATGTGGTATTAATTAAAATTTTTGGAATAAGGGTTGACTCTCTGACTATTCAATTAATTTAAAACTTATAAAGGAGAATAAGACTTCTAAATGTAATATCTGCTTTCATTTGTAGTGTGATGAGAATCCTTTTTAACTTCTCTAGTTCGTAACTTTTGCAAGTATAAACATTAAACTAAGGCCAGGTCCTAAGATTTGTACCTGTGACAGGTTGAGGTCAGGGTCTCCCAGCTGCAGGCCCTGATGCCCAGGGGTGTGAAGGTGGGGCTCGGCCCGCCCATTAGGGATGAAGGAGCTGTACATTTTTGGTGTCGACACGTCCAGCTTGTCATCCTGGGGCAAGACAAAATAAGGGTGAACTTTTTAATGGTTCCACACACTCTAATGAGGGACTTGTTTAAATGTATATTTGAACAAAAAAGGTCAGTTTAGCAGCAGCTTAGAGACTCTGCTTCTAACTGAAGGACATTTAGAAATATGATGGAATAATAATGAAACAGTCAGCTGTAATGACTGAATATAACACCAAGGTGATTCCTATTATGTGTTTCCTCAGGGTAAGGAGGAGGAGGAAAAGGGAGGATATGAATATTAATGTTTCTTCTTGAAATTCAGGCAGTTATGTTGCCGCCTCTCAACTGTAGCCTGGTAGCTAAAAAATCTGATTGAAATGTGATGTAGCAGCAGCGATGAGAGGATTTACGTCCGTTAACTTTATGTTTTCATTTAATGTCATTTTCAAAGCATCTTCAACTCAATTTAGATTTACTGTTTGTGCATTTCTGGACCAAAATAACTCCCTACAGGTTCCTTTTAAGGAATATTGCTGTATTTATATGCAATAAGATCAAACTGGTACATATGAAAATATTAAGATGAACATGATCACCTTACTCTTCCTCAAAATTCAAACTTACACTTCTGTAAAGATTTATTTTTTTGTTTTTTTTTATACCCAATTTAGTAAAATGCTTAATCCTTCGAGGTTTTCATTATCCACCCAACACATTATATTTTCAAATAGTGAGAATTCACTATGAGTTATGTTAATATCTTTTGCCACAAAGTTGCTTAGCACCAACCTTGGGTTGCCCATCCAGCAGGCCGTTCAGCTTGGCGAGCGAACGAAGGGACAGAGCGTGCGGCAGCGAAGCTTCGGGGTCCTTCCCTAGCCTTTGAGCTCGGTGTGTTGCACTGCGGCTGCAGTAACATGACACCAAGAAACCCGACAGGATGGCTCCCAGAAAGAATGCAACGAAAACGCAGGCAATCAGCAGGGTGTAGTGGACGTTGGCGTTAGCACGCTGGTCCAGCTCAGGTGGACGACGAACACCTTAAAGATGATTAGAGACAGAGGAATGAAATGGGACATTAGCCTTTGTAATGATTTACTAATGCAATATTTCTCTCAAATTGAGCATTTGGAAAATATAATTTTAAACATATAAATGTTTAGGAACTTCATAGAACTGCAGTTTTTAGCCTCCCTATGATCATGTGAATTGTAAATAATGACAATGTTCACTCATTCAACCACTCAATACATTGCATTTTGCTTTAAATACACATTTCTACCTACTGTAGTTTGAGGCCCGGTTGCATTATGTTTACGCATTTAGCAGATGCTTTTATTAGAAATGACTTATGAAGTAGACACAATGTTATGGTTATAATCAAAATGACAATACGATCTATAGAGGAAAATCCCTAGTCAGAATCAGTGGTGACAGCAAATATAGAGGGAAGTACAGAAAGAGTTTTAGTAGGGTGCAGAGCTATGGGTAAGTTTTAGGATAGGAGATGCTCTTCGAAGATAGACAGGTACACTGCCTTTCTTGTATCGCTTGGTGGGTCATTCAAACATCTTAGAACAACAAATAGAAACAGTCTGGATTGTCTTAAGTGTGGTGTAAACACTGCTAGACGACAATCCATTGCTGACCGGAGTGACAGAGTTGTGACATAAGCCTTTTCAAGAGGGTTCAAGGAGACAGGAGCTATACCCTTTGTACCCTTTGTCCATCAGGGACTTGAATTTGATGCAGGCATCCAGTGAGGCTGGAGAAGTGATGGGAGACTTTATAGGCTGATTGAAGACCAGACACGCAACCGTGTCTGGATGATTTGTAATGGTTTTATCGTAAAGGCTGGGAGATCAGTCAGTATTGCGTTACAATAGTCAAGGCAGGACATAACCATAGACTGCACCAGGAACTGGGTAGCATGTTGGTTTAGGTATGGCCGGATCTTTCTTATGTTTAGTAGTGTGAAGTGACAAATTGTAGAGAAATTGTAGAGAAATGTAGGTAACATCAGCAAGTTTCTTACTGCCTTTGATAGAGTCAGAGACAGGGATCCAGTCTTGGAATATTGTGGTGTATGGCTGGTTTGGCTGAGAAAACCAGAGGTTCAGTTTTTGAGAGGCCAAAAAAAATCAGTGCTTTGTTAATGAAGCAATTTCTAGATGATTTAGCTTTTTAAACATGATGCATTGTGCTGCTGGAAGCAGCCATTTGTAGTCTTAAAAAAAATTACTGATGTGTTTACATGGACTGTTGACCCCACACAACAGTCCCACAACAGTTAAATGATCTGTTGGCATCAAACTCAAGAATGCCCAAAGATGTTTTTGTTCATCCTCCACTGATCACTTGTTCTGTTGACTAAAAAGTCAACCTGTTCCGATTGAATTGCTGGCCATGATACTGTGACTGATCACACGCACTTTGTTTAATAGTCTTTTGTGGGTGCTTGTGTTGGTGTGTGTTTGTGTGTTAGAGTTAAATTAAATGCAAAACTTGATTCCCAGCCAGCGGGCAAAGGCTTCTTTGGATGGATGAGCAAATATTATGCTGATGTTAAGTTGACAGGAGAGTTTAAGAGGAGGAGAAGAAAAAACAGATGGAGGAGAGGTAAACCAAGGTGAATGGGTGGAAGAAAGAAAAGAGCGAAATACAGAGACGGGGATTAGACTTAATGAGAAAGAGGTGCTTCACAGGTGAGAAATCTGGATGGCAGAAGAGAGAAAAGACTAGAGGACACAAAGGTGGGATCTGAAGGAGGGAGAGGAGGAGAAGAAAGGAAGATAAGTGATGAGATGATTGGAGAGAGGCAGGCAGCCGGCTGACAAAAGGATGAAGGGACGAGAACAGAAGGAGGGGGGTTGGTGTAGATGAGTAGAGATGAAAGAGAAAGTTTATTGTTTGGCAGCGTTCACCTCATCAGGTTCAGATACGCCATCAAAGAATCTCTGATACAATGACTCATCAGTCTGTCCAGCAGTGATGCACAGTAGAACAAACCACACAGCTCAGGATAGGTGACAGGACATCAGTTCTGCAGCAATCAATACTTGGATTACATATTGTTGGGAATTAAAAAAAAAGAGAGAAAAAAACAGTAAATGATAGTATATGACTGACAAGAGTAGAAGCACGGCACTGCCCAGCCTTTGGCCAAGACACCTGTAACGTGTCCAAAAAAGTTCGTGGAGCACTAGGAGCTACACTCTAACAAATAGAGTGATCAATCACAGAGGATAATTACAGTACCTATGGGTCGGCACTGTTGTCTCATTTTTCAAGCTACCAGATGGGGAAGACATAAACTTCAGAACCAGGACTAATGGATTTAATACACTAATGTTTGGCAGAGTAAAGATAAATATTTATCAATGCCATTTTAAGAAAAAAAACTAAAACATTTTTAGTTTTTCTTTTATTATGCCATAAAAGTATTCATTGCTTTAAATATGTAATGCATTTATCTTAGTATTTTTTTTTTATACCTGTAACGTTCTACAGCTTCTAACTGGATCCAATAATACAAGGGCGTATTGAACACCGCTGTAACAACCATTAATCTATTTTTAATTTTACATCTAAACCAAGCCACGCCTTAAATCCTATTTTATTTATTTATGATCTCTTTTGAGTAGATGAAGCTTTCAATTTTAATATTAATCACCATGCCATAGAAAGCTAACTTTAAAACATATCTAATGGTTGTTTATTGCTGAATAAACCATCTTCATCCAAACCTCTGGGTCCCGCTATTTTGCATCTGCCACGTTTAATCATTTGCTTGAGAACTTGCTCACTTCTGAATCATGTTGCTTTTCCTTTACATGATTAGCCACTCTAACTGATGAATGCCATGCCTTTCTACTCATCTTTGCTTGTCATAACCTTTGTTTTTGAAAGCGTGACTGATTACAAACTTACATTATCCTGCTTCACATTCCCAGCAGCAATCTCACAGCCGACAGCCATCCAGGCCAGAAATTGATAGGCTGATTTATCTTCCTGACACTAAGAAAGCAATTGGCATCAGATGTTGCCATGTGTATATTTTTGTGATCTGTTTATTTAGAGGTTGTCTGAAAATCAAATTCATTCTTTCTATAAAGTAAAAAACAGTAACTTATAAATAATGAAGTATTTAATATAAAAAAACAAATTGAAAGCAACAAATCCAACTTTATATTGAAAAGCACCAGGGTCACATAATTGAAACAAATCAATTTTGAATAACTTACTAAACTAATAATCTTGATGGTTAGTGCAAAGTGCAAACTTCTTCAGAAATTAGAGGAGAGCAAAGACAGATTTAAGAGGTGGATTGCATGTCCAAACTCCACTACTGCCATCTAGTTTTATTACAAGCATGGAAAACCGTTCACATATTAAACAGGTAGTGCTCTTATGCAGGTAAGTGAACTTTCTTCCATTTTTTCCCCAAATCCTAAAAACAAAAAAAATTACAGCAGAAATCTGATTTCCTTATTGTGTTTCTATAATTTCATCAATGCAACAAAACCTAATACATATAAACTGCGCGGTGAAGCGGCAAGCAGTGAACTCCTTGTGGTGAGAGTGTTCATTACTCCTCATTACTCGTCCCTCACCTCGTGCTACAATGGAATTTATACTTAAAGGACCAAATATCGTACAGCAGAGTAGATGGGACATTTGTTCCAGGATAAAGACTTAATCATGAATGCTTGTTATATATTTAAGCCCACATAGTCCTTTTTCATAGTGGGCTAATACACTTAGAGCCTGTGTTGCCGTACGCCGCTGCAGACAGATTTTTTTTTTTCTGGGTCCAAACAGGCTTTTTGAACAGTTTGAGTTGCTGACCCTTGGCCAAGATGGTCTGTCACCATATAGGATTAGCTGGGGACATCAGGAGGTCCCACTGCCAACTGTATTGGCACTAGAAAGCATCCTGCATTCTAGTCCTAGCTCCTTCCGAAGTGCAAGCACTATTCAGATAGCCCTTATTATGATGACCACATCATTAGTTTCCTTAATGATTTGAAGTATTTAGCCAAGCCGTTGCAAAAATGTTGCATTTTTCCCTTGCCATTCCTACCATATATGGCAATTTCCTTGTGTTTTGGATGTTACAATCTATTAGCTAAACTGTTTTTAGTTTCTTTTAAACCTCTTAGTGAAAAGGGGAAACCTGGCAGTAGCAGGCATTGGACAGCTGGTAAAAATTAGTGTGGCCATTTTTCTAAGAGGTTGATTTTTTACAGTGAAAAGAAACATATTTAGTAGAGTTAAAGTTCCAGCTAAATCCCCGTTAGAGATAAATAGCCCAAACTGAGTTCATGTCCCTGAAACCCTGATCAAAGAGGCCAAAAATACTCCAGAAACAAAAAAGCTAATTCCATGCCCTTCACTTTTTGCCATTAGGGGATTTTATTCCCTGCTCCCCGATGGTGCGGGACTCAAAGTGGCAACCATCTGAAACCTCAAAGCCGAAGTGGCCTCTAAGCTTCTGAGGCTTTGCTTTGATACAAGAAGCCATGGAAAACATGAGTCTTTTATGCAAAAGTACTCTTGAAATAGAGCAAGCAGTCATTACACATCGGGGCAGGAATTAACACACAAACACCGAGTGCACACGCACGATCACACATTCCCTGTGTTTAAAAGAGACAATTTCATGTTCGTTATTTGCACTCTTTCATCTCTGTCCTTCAATCTGACAGTTAAAAATAGGATGATGGAAACACACAGAGAAATATTATGCTAATTAGAGCCCAACATGGAAATGATTCATTCTTTACCCTCTCTTTTTTTCTGTTCCCTCTGTCAGTTTGAAAGTTTCTCCTTCTTTGCAGTCAGTCTAAAATGCTAAAGTTTCTGGCATCTGGGGTGAAAACTTCCGAGTGATATTCTGACTTTTTCTCTTTTTCCGTCACTTTTCTATGTCAGTCTAGGATTTACAGTATTCTGTAAGTCTTTCCCTTCAGTACTTTCTCAACCTACATCCCCTTCATCTTTTATCTTTCTTCCTCACATTCACTCCGCTACCTCCCCATCTCTGTAGCCGACTGCTTATTACCACACTCTCGTCTGCTCTTTCTTTTAGATTCAGCTGAAATCAATAGTCTGTCTGGGGAGGTCTAATTAAATCAATCATACAAATGAACCATATAACTAGATTCAATAAAAGGCCATGAGGAGAATTATTAAAAAAAGAGATAAAAGCTTCAGTAAAAATGGGTTCAATAAGCTTTAAAGTAGATTTCTACCAGAAGGTAAGCAAAGTGTTTTACATAAGACAAGGACATTAACAAAATATCTGTGAGAAGAACATGACAGAGTAAAAGTATGGGGAAAATCTTCATGACACAAAATTTCAAGGTTTTATTTTTATTTTTTTGCTACAGTGAGATTATTTTTTAAACCAAGAAACGTATTGAGCATTACACACTTCCAGAAATATGGACTTTATGAAAGAATGGCTTTGTTCCTTGCATGGTCAAATGAAAGTATTTATCACTACCTGCATGCTTGGTATGAAGCATTCATGGTCAATAACACAATAGTTCACCCAGAAGGAGTGAATTTTGCAGGCCACTGACTTGATGCCATCTGCTGGGTTTCCTTGGATGGAAAAATTTTAACCAATTAGTCTGTATAAATTGACCTAACTGACTTTGTTAAGTGTCTTGAGTTGACAAGTCATGAATTTGTGCAATACAAATAAAAAATGTTTAATTTTGTCTAATTTAATTATTAGACAACGGGTCTAAAAGGTGCAGAGCTACAACAGACTAGTTTAGATTACAGCAGCTCCATGTGTTAAAATAGTCTAACCAGTCCCTGATATGTGCTGACCATTCCTCAGGCCGGTATTGCTATCTGTGGCTCCATGTACATCATAAAACAGACATGATGATAACAAATATAAAATTAAAATAAACCTTTTTAAAGGTATAGTGAAGGATTTTCACTAACTTTTATAAAGACCCACCCTCTCCACAGGGTGATGAGTCTTTGACTTTTTTTCTCAGAAATTATTTCCTGTAGCACAAATGAATAAAATTTTGCCTATTAATGACTAAAACTATGTTTATTCCTTTGAAATATTGAAAAGGGTCACGCACACACCACTTTGAAAAAATGGACTAAATCCGTTAAGCCTAGGAAAGTATTCACAAACAGTACCATATGCACTTACAATACCTGAAACACTTTTAATTTGTTCTTTTGGGCAGCTGTGATATGATAGTTTAAAATGGTAATGAGTATGATATTAGAACCATTGGTTCAGCATCCAGTTGTTCCATGCTGAAGATTTTGATGAACTATATGCAGTTCTGAACGAATACTCAAAAGGTCTGAAATGCTTGACAACCCACTGGAAAACAGATGAATCTCCAATTAACATTGCCCGGCGCAACCAGTGCTGCGGGTGAGATCAAAATTATGCAAGATTTACACGAGCCTTGCTGAAACAAGGACAACCTTCCACTGAGATTCATCCTGTCTAACATTAGCATTGCCAATTGACTTCCTTTTGTGTTTTTTAACCCCATTTATTGTTATACTGTACATGTGACTCTTAAGCTTGTGTTCAATTTTGACCATGCTTCCAGTGACTTGACCCAAAAAAAAGCTGATAATTAAAAATGTTTATATAATTTTGTGAGTGAGTTTTTTTTTTAATCAAATCACCTTAAAACAAAGATTTTATGTAATCTTTAATAAAAGTTAATCAAAATACAATACAGGGATATGAGGTTGTTAAAAAGTCATCACCCTAATGCACAACCCTGTACCCGCTCCCAAGAGGGAATGCCTATTAAATCCTATCCCCCCACCCCCTCTCCGTCACCTCAGGTGTGCCCCAGGGCTTTGTCATTGGGCTCCTCCTCTTCATCATCTACCTCCTTCTCTTTGGCAGTATTTTCCGCCAATGTAATATCCACTTCCACTGTTATGCCGATGACACCCAGCTCTACCTCACCACAAAACCGTCGTCCTCTCTTCCACCCACCTCCCTCAGAGATTGCATCTGTGAAATAAAAGCCTGTTTCACCAACAACTTCCTTCAATTAAACAGTAGTAAACCTGAGGTTTACTAAATTAACTCTTTCCAAAACCGACAGCTTCCCACTTGTTATTGATAGCTTCTCCACCTTACCGTTGCCCCCAGGTTAAGAGTCTGGGTGTCATTGTCGATAGCACCCTATCCTTTCAAACCCATATCAATAACATTACCTGTTTCACTTACTTCCACTTAAGAAGCATCAACCGCCTCCATCCTTCCCTTACTCCACAAACTGCTGCCATACTTGTCCACAGCCTCGTCACGTTCCAACTGAACTGTTGTAACTCTCTCCTCTTTGGCCTTCCTCAAAAATCACTCCATAAAATACAACTGCTCCAGAACTCAGCTGCCTGCATTATAACAATAACTTCCTCTATCCACCACATCACCCCTGTCCTCCGACAGCTCCACTGGCTCCTTATGCAGTTCCGCATTCAATATAAAATTCTCATGTTGACATTCAAGGCCCATCACCTCCTTACCCATATCTGTCATGCCTCCTGCATATTCCCACCCCCTCCTGTGCTCTCAGATCCCCATCTGCAGTACACCTGTCTGTCCCTTCTGCCCGTCTCACCACCATGGGGAGCAGAGCATTCAGCCACTGTGCCCCCCCGTCTCTGGAACTTTTTACCACCCCTGCGTAAAAACATGGACTCACTTCTCAATTTCTCCATTGTCCCAGCCTTTGCATTTTTTAAGTGGTTTTTATTTTGTGTTTTGACTTAGCTTCTGCCTTTGTGTTTTTATCTTTTGTACGGTGATCTTGAGTGTCCAGAAAGGTGCTTTTGAAATAAAATGTATTATTATTATTTAAACGTGTGCGAGACAAATGGCCTCTCGAGGTATTCCTGCTGAATGCGCTAATGAACTAGGGAACGGAAGACGTATCAGCCGATACTAATAGAAAAACAAAAACACAATGCTAAAATTGGCCAAAAATATCAGTCGTCCGAGGTATTGATCCATCTCTCATTATAATGCTAGAAAGCTGATCATTACAGACTCTTTCTTATCCCATGTAACTAAGCTTTGAATATTTACATGGATGAATGGGCTGAATTCTAATCTTGAAGAGGGCAAATCTAGAACCAGCCCAACAGATTTCCTTTAAACGCAACAAAAATTTATTCCATAGTCTCCTCTCAGATTGAATAAAAACATCCCTTCTACTCCCCTTAAAACTACTTTTCCTACTTTGTGTTAATCCATCATTTATAATTCCAAAATACTTTCACAATAAGCCATGTTTTACATGCATAAATCTTTTAGCGAGGAACTGTATATAGGTGGATAAAAGTCTGACAAGGAGCTACAAAGTGTCTTTCTGTTTTTTGTTTTTGATGCAGGTTCCTAGAGCATGGTAAACAAAGAAACTTTTGAAACAGAAAGAGATGAGATTTTATTGGTTATAGAATTGGTTCTGCCATGTAAAATAAAAAAGAAATCTAGAGAAAACTATGACTATATGGACAACACAGAACCAGTGAAAACTGAAATCGAGCTTCAAATGAGTTTGTCTTATTTGCATGCTCTCCTGCCCACTCGCTTCCCATTGGTATTCACATGAAGCCAGACACCAGTGACAGAATCCGTACAGAGAGGCAGCGAGCAACAAGGATGCCGACATGAAAACAGAACCGACGTGGGGATGGAGGTGATTGAGGAAAACATAGTTAGAAATCAAAACAAAAGAGATTGAAAAAAGGGGAATGTGTGTAACAAAGAAACAGGAGAGAGCTTGTCAAACCCGACTTTGTTGTTCTCCTCTGAAACTAGCGGTCAGACAAAGACACGCATACAGAAACAAAATTCTGTCCCTTTTAAAGGTCGCATAATTCACACCTGAAGCACAGCAGGTGCATGTCAGGTGTCGTGTGGGTGTGTGGATCCAGAATCAAGCTTTTTACCTTGCAGAGGTATCAAAATTGCTGCTCCTCAGCTCTCAAGCACTCTTTATATTTTCATTTAGTCTCCAGTGTTCATTATTTAAATGAATGAAGTGTCATATTTATGGCTCCTTCAGGGTGTTCAGGAGGGTGGGAGGTAAACAAAGCAAGTGTAATCTTCAGGAAGCCGTGAAATAAAAGATTTCACTGTTTCTGTTCAACAGACCTGGGGTTCTGAAGCAGAAAGGAAGACACTTTTAAAGTAAATGAATATTTCAAGCACCATTCATCATGATTATATGTCCAATAAAATGAGGAGAAAATATTTAAAATGGGCAACAGATGCATGTACTGTTTTTTTTACAAATAGTGCAAAAGCTTCAATGATATCCTTCCTATCCTAAATTACAGGTGAAACAAGAAAAGCTTCAAAACGACTAAATGAGTCAGTAATACACTTTGGGTAATAATCCTCATTGCAAATTATGCATCGGTAATAAAGTACGTTTCTACATGTTTATAAGGCAAATAATTTTCATACTGGAGTTGTTTTGTAGGACTTTAAATCAACTTATTTTTTTGTTGTATTTCAGTTATTTAGCTTTAGTTTGCCGGAGCCAATTTCTTTTGTTGACATCTTCTTTCAACATCTCTCCCTCTCTACATCCTAAAGTTACATTCCTGTCCCACCACCATCAGTCAGTGTTAATCCGTGCATCTACTTTTACAAAGTTATGCCCATAAATATTAGTATTTAATATTATTATTATCCTTTCTTAGCTTAATTTGAAATAATTCATAATAA
>NW_015150554.1:347179-356485 GCF_000732505.1 Cyprinodon variegatus | reverse complement strand
AAATATATATATTTTTATCCAAGAAGATAAATGCGTTTTGGTACAAAATGGTCAAATCAACTATGGAACAAAAACAAATCAGCCAGCAGAAAATACTGGTTTAATCTGATACACAGTCACTAGGCGCAGTAAAAATGTCCAGTACTCATATTAGCTCAGAGCAGAATAAAAAGTTAAAAAATTACACTGAAATGTATTACTGAATAAATGTTCTTCATTGTGATCAGCTAGTGTTTGGTCATTCTAACAATTTACTTATTTCAAAGGTCAGTAGGTGGAAGATGATGAAAAGGTGCCTGGAGCAGCAGTCAGAAAAAAAAAAAAAAAAAAAAAGCTGAAAAAGAACATAATTTGGGGAAATTACAGCAAAATTGCAAAACATAAAAAGTTCAAACTTGTGCCCAAAAACTCTTTCAAATAATAAAAAAAGGGCATCTGTCAAACAACTAATTTAAACTGGTTCTGTCACGAGGAATGGGCCACGAAAACATTTTGAGAGGCCTGTTAAAGGATAGCTAAAACAAATACAGCCAGTACACTCTTAACAAAGTTACAAAAAATGTAAAAAAAAAAAAAATTTAATAAAATAAAAATCTCATTATTTTTCTAACATTTATAAATTTCAAAAAATGTTGCCATTACCCAAGAATTATAAATGATAAATGGGGGTTTAGTCTGTTTAGTTTAGACTGTTTACATGTCACTGGGAAGTGATTAAAAATGTAAAGTGTATATTTATGCAGTGTATGTAAACAGCAATATTTTGGCAAAATATGCCTTACTTCACTTTGATCAAGTTAAGTGGACTCTAGAGTCAGTTGAATGTGGAACATGTACAAAATGGAAGCTAAATGCCATTTATTAAACCTGTCAGTTAATATTACATTTGGCAAAGGTAATGGTGAGTTTTTGATATGCAAGTTGATTGGACAGAGTTGGCACGATATAGCGAAACCTCCCTAATGTGTAATTTTAATGACTGTGTGCCCAGCTTTTCTCTCTCCTTATGTTAATCCATTTTTCATTCCATTCCACGAACTGCACTATAAGATATTTGTAAAACATATACCTGCATAATGCATAAACTGTTTTGAACACATTGAGCTAAGCCAATTGCTACTTACTATAATATCTATGATGCTGACACGGTTGGAAATACAATAGGTGCTTGTTATAGAAGATGATCTGTATATTTAATGTTGGCTGCCAGTTGACACAAATCAATGCAGTACCTGAATACAAAGAGGGATTTTACAGTAAATTTCCTTCACCTTTCTATATTTTACTGCAAAAAGTTTGGGCGGCCCCGGTTTAAACATATTGGACTTAAGTGCTTGTTTTCTAAAATAAAGGCCGAAGAGAATAGAATGTACCAAATAATGCGGAAATTTCATTGAGAAAAGCCAAACCTTAAAAGGTGCATAAGCATGTCTACATTGACATTTTTATGTCAGTGGCTATTACTATTTGTGTATTTTATGCTTTTTTTTTGCTGAATTTGTCAGTAAATACAGCACTTCCTGTATATTTACAGCAACAACTGAGATATAATACTGCACATTTGGGCAGGGGGTAAACAAAGAAGTACCATGCCAAGGTATGCCAGGTATGCCGCCCAGCGAAGTGAGAAAATTATTAAGCTCCAAGATCCACACAAAAAAAATTGATTCCAAGATGGAAAAGAAGAAAAGTGCTCGAAATAGAGTATTATTTTATTTCATCAGGAAATAAATCCTTTCAGGATTTGAAATCTATTTTACAAGGATGTCACAATAACATATCGGTGTGGAGTTAATGGAAGCATAAGTAAACATGCTTATTAAAACAGTTACTAGTGATAGAAATGCTATTCTTAGTTTCTGTGGTCTAAAACCCAAGGGCATTCTAAGAAGAAACATATATTAATTAGCTCTTACCTTGAAGCTGTGTTCCTGTGTTTGGTAGAAATTAGATCTCTGGGGAGGTTTAAGTAGAACTCAAAGTTGTGGAAGATTTGTGTATTTATTATTATCAGTTGCGCTTTCATCATATCAAGCCACCACTTTACTGAAAGGCATTGCAGCAGAGTCATGCTCTAAGTAGCGGCCTAAACTTAAATCATCTGGCTTTCTGGTAGTTCTATGGTACTGTCAGCAGATGGCGCCACATTAACTGCTCATCCTGCTGGAATTCTATTTAGGCTAAAAACAGTAACTATCAGGATGGACCCCTAGTGTATCTAACCTTATTTCCTCATGATCAAATGGTTTTTGGTATTTTTTTGTATAGGGGTACAAAAAATGCCAATGCACCCCTTAAAAAACAAAAAAAAAAGTATTCTGTGTATTGCCATTATTTCATGTTCCACAGTAAACAACAGGTCATTAGTAAAATGTGTTTTCATAAATAATAAAAATCTAATTACTGTGTCCAAAATAACCTCACGTTTTCTAACAGATTGATTTATGTGCTAATGTAGCATGGTTAAAAAGTTCGGATACATATTTGGCTTCCAATACGTAATAAAGGCTTTAGGTACAGTTTCAGAGTAACCCACATACTGAAGAAACAGAGATTAAAAGAACATTCACAGTATGTATGGTTTAAATACTGGGTAGTGGCTGATTTAATTGTTTGAAGCTGGGGAGGATTTGAAATACTCTGTTATCTAATGTGTATAATGAAATGATACATTAAGCACCAATGTGGTGATAATTATAATCATGATTGAAACCAGGATGTGTCTCTGACTGCTCACTAAGTGCCTTTAATGGACTGTTCACTCAGCCTTTTAATGGGGGATATTCTGTGCTGACACCGATGCATTACGAATATAAGCATTTTTATTTTTACAGCCATTATTGATTCTTTGTCCTTTAACCAGTTTACTTGCATCACTTTTTGGATATTATGGTATCAGAATCATAGAAACTCAAAGCTGGAGGGTTGAAGCCAATTATTTTAAGTTCCCATTGAAAGGCATTGCAATTAGACTATAATACATGGTATTAAACACATTGAAGGATACAGTGTATTGAACCTGAATCTGACGGACTCCATTGCTTCCTTTGCAATGCGGTATTGTTCGATACCAATTTGCTTAAATGTCAAAAATAAAAATGACAGATTTCAGTGAACATCAGAGGCATTTCCACTAAGCAGATCTGACTAACATGTTGCACCTTTGGGACGAGATTGAGAGGTTGCCAGCCTGAATGTGCAACTGACAGTTCATTGGTGATATGATGAATCATGTTGACATGAAATCTAATCTCAGAAGAAGGTTTAAAGCATGTCCATAAAAAAAGAGTAACATGAGATTAGAGGACCAGGCCAGGATATTCTGCTGCTAAGAAATGGCATGTTGTATAATCCCATTCTGCCAACCATCAATCAAACTTTTCAGGTTCTCAATTCTCTTGAGATTCTAAGAATAATAGGCAATCATACCAACATCTTTGGTCATGAATATAAACTACATCACTGCTTTTTTGGCTGCTGTTTCTCATTGTTTGTAATTAAAATTTCAAAGTCTTTTGGTACAGAGTACTTGGGTCAGGTTTAAAAGCAAACATTTAGACATAAGGGAAGATAATTTAAAAAAAGTCAAACCAGCCAACTTATTTCTGTTTAGAGACAAAGACTTGTAACATGAACAGCATTTTCTCTCTGTGCTTCATCAATTTAAAATGTTAACACAGAAAATGTATGAATATAATATGAACTTTAAAATCAAAATGTTTTCAATAAATTAGCCATTTTACTTCCATAAAATAAATGGCATTTTTTTTAACAGTCCTACTTTGCATATCTTGACTGATGAACAGTTTATTATTCAAAAGCAATAGAAACATACATTTTTTTTATTTCATTTTGAATTCTGTGCAGCTCTACTTCAGACATGCAAATACATCTCTTTTGTATAAGTCACATCAGGTTTCCACACATTAAATAAAAGGGCAGTCAAAAGTATTATAGCATAATATTATTTTTTTTAGCTGGAAAGAAGCTGGATAACCATTACTGGTAAAATAAACAGCATATATTTTCTTCAAAAGCAATGTTTGCACAAAAGCAGCCAATTGATACGAGGATGAGACTTATTATAATATATAAGTGGTTGATGAGAATTTAAATAACTCCAGTCAAACTGAATCGCCGGTCGCCTGACATTGCAGATAGCTGTAGGAAGTGTATGGTTGGAAAAGGTACTTTTTTTCAATGTGTATGAGAGTGTCCAAAACTACAACAGTACTGGAACTCAGTTATGCAAACTTCGTCAAAGACTCTTGGACTGAAGGTAACTGCTGAGCAAGAATGTGTGTTTTAGATATTTATTCAAAAAACTTTGGTCTTAGCTCCAGTCAGTTAAGATTAATTGACCCTGGAACCATTTTAACCCAGGAGATTAATATTATTGTCCTGGAGAAAGATGGATTTACTCTCAAAATGTGTGAAAAAAATGGCTTTATTGTATGAAGGACCGACTTACTTATATTTTCAGAAAGGGAGTCGTTTTGAAGAGCCACAGTCACTATTGGTCAAATTTCTGAAAGACTATGAAGAAAATGTGAAAAATTATACAGCTTGTTGAGTTTTTCATGTGTGTTTTGTTCATCTACTCTATTTTTTGTTTTGTTTTTTTCTCATACTTATGTTTGCTAATTTCGGAGATTAAGTTGTTAAGTTGAGATTAAGTTGTGGGGGAGTAGTAGAGCAGTATGCTTGTGCACTGAGAAGATCTCAAGTACCCAGTTTGATCCCCACAGCCTTCTCTCTGGGTTCCTGAGTAAAAATGTGACCCCATACTGCTCCCAGGAGCCACACAATGGCAGCCCACTGCTCCCCAAGGGGATGGGTCAAATGCAGGGATACATTTCTCCAATGAGAGTTCAATAAAGTTCAATTAAATCTTATGTTGAATGTACTACTGTCACTTGTTGTGTACTGCAAAAAATACAATTAATATAATCAAAAAAAATATAGAGATAAATTTGTTGGTTCACACTCAGCAAACAAACGCTCTTAATGGGAGTTATCAGGGAAAACTTTTTATCAGCGCACATTATATAAATATCCTTTTTGATTCTAGGTTGGGCCCTCTGTTCCTCATTTGCTGTCTTGTTTTCTCTGGTGAAGTATAGGGCAGCAACTAGTGATTATTTTTCTAATCGATTAATCTTTAGATTATTTTTTCAATAAATATTCGGATAGCAAAAGGGTCCTCGATAATGTTTTTACAGAATTAAACCAGGTCAAACTAAAACTTTTCCACTTAAGGAGTTTAAGATTATGACAAGCATGTTGACGAAAATAGTTTTTTAATCTTAAATGCAGTATATATATATATATATATATATATATATATATATATATATATATATATATATATATATATATATATTTTATAAGTGGGTTGCTCTGTCAGCTTAAGGTGTGTTTTAAAGTCTCTATACTCCAGTAAACTATAAATCGATCATTAAAAAGTTGAAGATGACTTCTATAATCTATCAATAAAGATTAATCCAATTATTTGTTGAAGCTTCAGTGAAATAAATATAAATGGTGGGGTCCAACAAAAGAAAAAAAAGAAGAAAAAAAAAAAAAACAATCCACTGGACTTTGTTTCCAAGTTTGAAGACGATTTGCTTCCCAAAAAAACAAAAGCTTCTTGGTGATGATCCAGTGATGATTCTGCTTAGCAGTGTGATAAACCTCAACTCTAACTATTAATGTGAAAGCTGCAAGCTTTGATCTGGAGAAAGAGTGTTGTTCTAGGTGAGTGGTAAAAGGCATAAATTAATAAGCCAAAGTATGCACCTGGGAAGAGCAATTTCTAAGAGATTTCTAAACATTACGATTAAGGTTTAACTGCCTTAACATGTGTGTAATATCTACGAATTAGACATTAAGAACCATCACCTCCATCATTTAAAGCCAGCTGGAGGTTCATTAGCAACAAACAACAGCCTGAACATCATTCAGCGAAGCTGCTTATATACCCTTCTCCTAACTTTGCTCAGAGCAAAGAGAAAATGAAGACAATTAGCGTCAATATAGCGGCTTTTGGCTGCTTCTTAACACCTCTCATCCCCGCCTGTTCTGCATGAGCCACATAACGTACTCAGTCCATTTGTAAGAGCTCCAGCTCATTAAAAAACACTTCAACCTGCTCTGATGGCTCTTTTGCCTGCTCATATACGTGCATTTATAGAAGGAATAATTGCTCACCCATCCATTGGAAAGCATATTATCGCACATATTCTAGACTTCTACATAATGCAGACATCTTTCCTTTCACCTTATGGTAAATGGAAGTAAATCAGAGAAACACATGCAGAATAACTGAACTCTGTGTCTTTGTTATCCACACAATGATTAGGACATTTTCTGATATTGAATGTATAGTGAACAGAAAGAACATTTTGGGGTTTTACCACAAAGCAGAATCAAGTTTATTGCCAAGTAGGTTTGCACTTACAAATTATTTGACTTAGTGTTGATGGTATAGACGCATTTTCAAAACTACAAAACTATAGGAAGCTACAGTGTAGGTGAAAAGGTTGGAAAAGTGCTTTGAAATTAAACTGACCAGAAACCCGAAACTAGAAAGGTGAACTTTTCTCTCCTAACTTGAAAATGTTGGACTTTTGGTCTTTTTAATCAGAATTTATTTAAAAGTGTGATGCTCATGGGAAAAATGTAATTCGATAACCTGTTCCTCATTTTGGTGTGGCCCTAGGCTAGGAATTTATTGCCAACTGCTCTGAGAATGGTGTGTGCACATTTGGGTGAATTTAGCTCCGGTGGTAAGAACATTTATTGGGCGGTGTGACTGGAAAACCATGATATTAATGCAGCATATTTATCTTTTTTTAAAAGGACTCAAGACAACTTTTATTGGCATTTTGAATACACAGAGTGTATACAAAACAACATTTAGTTTAGTACAGATTTCCAGACAGTAAATGAACATTTCATTCCATTCCTTAGAGATCAAATTTAAACAGAAGAATTACATATTGATCATAATTTCTTCTCAGACTACATCTAAACAAAACAGTCTTTATGTTTCCTATAAACATTAGAGGATAAAATAAACTATCTCTTTGGGGGAATTAAATGTTTAAAAAAAAGCTCCTAAAAGAAATATACATTTTTTTTGCATGATTTAAGGGTTTAATGGAAATTAGTATTAAATAATAGGATACAGATATTAATAGCTTTATTAGGTAGTTTAAGGTAGTTTTTCTTTACCTTTTTAGAGTTGACAGAACTAATGTACTTTAAAGTGTCTTCAGAAACATCTACCGGTATTAGAAATGTTCTTTCTTAAAATAAATAATAATTTCTAGGGAAAGTTTAGCATGGTATTTTGAGTGTAATTGCGATTCTTTGTGTGTGTATTCTAATAAATATATATTGTATATAAGCTGTAATTGAGTAATATCCAGAAATGCATCTTTTTAAAAGTCTTTTTAGAGCAGGAGTGAGATTCCTGTTTATAAATGCAGTGCTTTAGTGAAAAAATCAAATTACGACTTTGGTTGTTTGCATGGAGCAGAATGAAAGATTACTGCATAGTTGTTACCGCAATGCAATCATCTTTCTTAGATATTATGTTTTACTAAATGGGTTTTTATGATTAAGTGACTCAATAGTGTTATATTGAATTGGGCTCTGTGTACATTGCATTTGAGTATCGATTGCTTATTTTGGGAAGAAATGGATTTAGAAGTCACAGTAAAATAGATTCCTATATACTGTAACTGAGGAGCAGTGGCCTAATATGTAGAGAGTGGCACATTTTCATCAAAGACAGGCTACAAGAGTAGCAGCTTCAAACAGACTTGCCACTGGATCCCTGAGTAGGACCCTTAGCCTCAGAATGCTCCTAAGGTTCTGCAAAAAACTGCTCATTCCTCACTAAGAATCTGTTATAAAAGCAGACAACAAATTTTATCAACATCCACAACTGAAACAACACAAAGATTATTAGAATTGAAATGACAGTGCGTTTGTGCAACATGTTTCTTTTTCAATCTAGCATGTATCTCTGTAAAAGGTTTCTATACACAAACTGCTGCATAAAAAAATGATTGCATCAATGAAGGAACGTTGCATCAAAGAAAACAACAATACACTTTCAGTTCCGTGACTAAAACATAATCCACAGGCTTTGGCACTGTAATGTTTATCGGCACTTTTTTAAAATGGATATGTGGCATTTCCGAGGCAGCTCTTATAAGCTGAGCGAGGTGAAAAGAACCCTAACCTCCGTTTGAAGAAATAGAGGTGAGTGTTTAGCTATGCCTTTCCTGTGACAGAAAGAAGGATCTAATGGAGACGTCCCGACCTCCCTCACCGAGCTGCGGCTTTCTTTCACTTAGATATGCTCTTGTGGATGCAGCTCATGCTTCCATTACACCCCCACCCACAACACACACACATTTGATGTTTTCTGCTCAGTTATCAACACTGGCTATGAAGGTGTCAGACACACAGACAGAACATAGACTGTTGTTTTTTCCCCCTGCATCCATCTGTTTAACTTTAAATAGATGCTGGGTACTGAGTTTAAAGCTGTTTTTTTTTTTTTTACATTTTGAGCTCCGGAGAACATAAAGGTGTCTAGGAGATACCAAACCCTTGACAAGTTGGCAGTTCAGCTGCAGAGACCATTTCTGTCAATTATACTTCTGAGCGAGGTAATGATCCCAGCTAAGAGCTGTATGTAACAGCCAAGTGGGATTCCTGATGAGACATGATGGAGGGAGACAGAGGCTGAGAGAGAATGATAGGTACATCTATGTTAATATTTAGACAAGAAAAGAAATTAAAGTGCCTGTGACACTTTTTCCATCAACTGAGGAAAATATTGAAAACTTGGGCAGAATTTTAAACTCCCTTATAATTAAAGACACAAAGACAGCAGTGGAACAAAATGGGCATATTTCTCAGTGACAGAAGGGAACTCTTGGATCATTCATTTTATGAAAGCTGACAAGGGACAGCTGGGCTGGTCTGACCAGCACAGCCTCTTGTGATCTGAGGATTTTTCAGCAAACTGCCTCAAACAGGAAACGTCTGAATTCAGAGAGCCTGATATTGTTGAGACAAAGGGAGACCTTGAGGGGAGATGGAACCTCCATGCATTTTAGTGCATGTAATGTGAAATGCGTGTCAAAGAAAAGGCACTCACCAGAAGGATTAAGGATCTGCAGGTAAGAATACATTCTTGTAGCAAAAGTAGAGCTTTGACCAAAATAAAAGATTCATTCCAAATGACAAATAACATACATATACGTACACACACACACACACACA
>NW_015150554.1:250265-346238 GCF_000732505.1 Cyprinodon variegatus | reverse complement strand
ACAGTATATATTATAGGATCAAGATGTCTTTTAAAGATTAATATTTTACCTTTTACTTTAACATACTTTATGGTTTCTTTGAAAAGTCAGCCATCTATACATTTTATCATTGAATCTAATCACTAAATGCACAAAAGGATTCTAAAACATGACGGCAAATGTTGTGTTTATGTCTTGCTGCAAATCAGGTTGTATCTTCAAGTCCTATAATAATCTGTTGCTGCTTCCCCTTTGTATTTTTTTACTGCTGTGTGTTGCTGTCGACTCTGCTAGTGGCTCCAACACGTTTAGAGCTGAGCCCTAAAGGTGAGCTCTGCTTTCTGATGACAGCTCACGTTCTTCTGACTCTGCTTCATTCCTCTCTGATAGTGACTGGAATATAACTGTGGAAACATCAGAGTCTTCACCGCTGTCTGTTGTCAGCAGCTGTAGAACTAGTCAGTTTACATGCCATGGTTCCCTTCCCATGCCATAAGAGAGAGCATCCAAATCACTATATCATAATCTAAGTGTTGTTTTTTTTTATGGAGATCTTAACTATATTTTCCAACAGCTGGTAATTTCTGCAGCATGGTATTTATTTCAACAGTATTTAGTAAATGTGATGCTTTTTAATTTATAATAAAAAAGCACTTTAAGAGTCAACATCAATAGAGTGCTAGCAAACCCCAGTTTTTCCTTAAAGATGATTAAAATATAATAGGTCTCATCTAAAGCTGTAAAGATAAGTTAATTTACATTAAATTTTCAAATTTCCTCATCAGTTGATACATTTGGCTTATCCAACAAAACACATGTTTGTTGTAGAACATCACTGATAATCTAGAAAAAAGGCAATATCTCCCCTAAACTGACATGAGTCAAAGTTGTCCTTTCGAACAAATATTAGATGACAATAAATCATGAGTTTTTTTTTCCTTATTTTGTCTCTTTGGTCCTAAATCTTTCCAATAATTAATGCTGTGGTAAAACCCAAAGATTAATCAACATATATACTTTATTTAGGTAGGTAAAATAGTACAATGTAAAACTTCTATTCAAAGATGGATTTAATCTTACAGTCACAGGAATAGAGTAACTCAATTTCATAATTTATAATTAAGCATACTTATTTGCCTTTTGATTAATAATGCTTTTTATTGTTTAAATCTATTATCTCTGCAGAAACATTTGATGTAAAGCCAGATGAAGATGGTCACAGAGTTGGTTGCCCAAAAAACTCAACAATTTACAGTGTTAAACATCAACAAGCCCCAAATTACAGCAATTTGAGCACATGCCATGTTGGCTTAGGTTCATAATTTTAAAGATATTTTTATTACATTTTAACTGCTACTGAAATGCAGATATGCAACTCATACACAGGATAAGTGTCACTAAAGATTTCAAATTTTTGTCTCCTAATAAAAGATGGTTTAACTATTTGTTTCCAACATAGAGTAGTAGAATTAGGTCATTAACTAGTTGAACAAAGAGATGCAACCAAAAAGATGCAACCAAAAATCTAATAAAAGCAAATATTTTACTGTATGTTTGTAATCAATTAAAATCAAATAAAGTCAATAAACAATAACTTGAAATAATGAAAGGGTGTTGGCAAATATGTTGCCTGTTTTGCTGAAAAATATGAGCAAAAAAATCACATTGCAATTTTAGCACAATATAGAAAGAAAAATAAGCAGTAGTAATGTCCAATAGCATCATTGGCTTTAGGTTTTACTTCTCCCATTAATAATTATGAAACTGATTATATTTCTGGAGAAAGCGCTGTTCCTGTTATAATTTTTTAATGACCATGCCCCGTTTTACACATTCTCCTAGATCCTTCTTAGATCGAAGTACTTTCTTGTCTGCACTTTAGTCCAATGCCAGAAAAATGCAACATATAATAGATTCAAAGCAAATATTAAATTTCAAATAGCATGATTCTACTTTTTATAAGCTGGGATTGTAAAAAAAAAAAAAACAACCAATTCCACTATATAGTTCATTTCATTCTAAACTGAAAACTGATAAATCCCAGTTGTTGCTATTATTTTTAAGAATTATAGACTTGTTTTCTTTCCATCCGACATGGCTGAAATATGAATACTTTGTTAAAAGGATAAATATAATATTTCAAGCATTTCAAACCAACCAAAAAAGCTGGTTGCAAATAGCAGTAAGATCACCCTTTCTTAAAAGTGTGCATATTAGGATCTCATTAAGTTAGATTACTTAAATCACTCAAAAGAATCCTTTTTAAACCCTAAAAGAAAAGGCCAAGACTGAAAACTACAATCATTTATAGCGGAAAATAACTAAACCATAGACCACTTATTAACCACTGAATGTGGTGCTAATACTTTATTAGAAATTCTTCTTAATTAATGATAAAGTTTCATGTAAATTCTGGTATCAAACATATCAAGCCTAACCTTGGGTATGAATTCTTAGGTTGAATTTAACACCTTTAAATACATTCTTAATACTGTCACAAAATTATTATTTTTCTGAATTGGTGAGCTGCAACTGTAATGGCAACATTTGAAACTTTTGTAGTGACTAATTATAAAATTGTTTAAAATTCGTACTTTTTGAGGTTAAACTTTTTTTGTGCGTAAATGTAGTAATGCTTACAATTAAATCAGTAAATAAAAACTACACCAGTCTTTAAATCTGATGCGCTCTAACCAGATGTCTGAAAACTTTCATACACTGATGACATTTTGGCATTAATGCAACTGTAAGTTGCCAACATACTCCAGCAACAAAGGTTCTTTATGCACGTTTCCAGCTTTTTGAACAAGAGTACCTATTTCTACTTGTTTTGTGAGAAATGCCTCTATTTTCAAGACTCCCAATGAAGTGTATTTACTCTTAATTTGAATAGGTTTTGCCAATGGAATTAGTATTTCTACTTTTAAAATGATATAATTAGATAATATGCACTTGAGATAAGACAATGGAATTGTTTTTTTTCTTATTTTAAATGTAAATTGTCCTGTTCCATTGGCAAAGTGTCTCACTTACCTCCTCAATTCAAGAGCAAATCCACTTATAAAAAAAGATTTTAAGGTGTTGCATTGAGGCATGTGTAGTTTGACAACATACTTACACACGCTTACTGATATCTTTATTTCACTGCCATCTCAGGTTGTTCTTGCACATAAAAACTATTATGTAAGGTATTTTGATTAGGAAAAATAATTATCAGATCAACTTTATTACATTTCAATACTTTTTAATAGCCTCAATTTTTTAAGATTTAATTCTCCACCTTTTAGTATGTTTTACAACCCTGCAGACACATTAATAGCCATATTAGACACAGCTTAATAGAACTAAACCATGTCCCACAGTAACTGTTCCAGACATCCTCTCTTACACGATTTCTAGACTCAATTAATGTTTTTAGTAAATGTCACGGCTACCGTTTTTGTATTGCGATTAGTAAATTAATGCTTCAATTAAACAGCATTTCAGCTGCTTTGAATGTCAGCTTCTCATATTCATGTAATTACAAACATAAGAAGCTGTTGTGCTGAAAATGAGTCACACCATCAACTCCTTCGAGGCAACAGATGCCCCCCCCACCCTAAACTACTGGAAAGAGCAGCTCTGAGATCAACAGCAGCAGCAGAGTGAGGTTGAAAAGCAGCCAGACGCTGTTAGAATAAATGAGGACTGGGAGCAACAACACACTGATTTTACCCTTCATGCATTGGAGGAGTTAGCTTAAAGTTAAACAGCTTCTGTTTGGAAAGTTTTAAAGAACATCTATGGCAATGTGTCAATGTCACCTTAAAAACGCACCAACAGATTGGTTTCTGCGAACATCTTGTTCTGCTCAGTAAATTTATCACTACTGATATAAACAATAAAGACCTTGGGCATAATCCATAACAACACTTTAATAAGAGAAAAAAAATCCATGTTGACTTTTAAACACTTTTTAAAGGTGACAGCAAAATATATCAATTTAAAGCCAAGTGTATCATTTTTTATACATACGTTTTTGAGACCTCTGTATCATCAGTATAATGTATAAGTCAGGGTTTCAAAACAAAAACATCAATGTAATGTTTTTGTTTTGAAACCCCAACTTACACATTCAGACCCATGTAGTGAACAGAAAATGTTAGACAGAAATTCCTAATGTATCAAAATTGATGAAAATTAAGGATCTAATTTAACTTAAACTTAACAAAATGCATGTTTTGTATTTCATTTTTCAGAAAGTTCAATGGCAATTCTAATTTAGAAAAATTAGAAGGCTTATCAGTTATTTCATGGTGGAGACTTTAAAGGGATATTCTAAAACTCAGTACTTTTACTGCCATAAATGTTTGCCACAATGATACGAAAATGGCTAAATGGAAGTTCTCATTTCTGCTGCATTTCTAATGCATTTCTAATAAGAAATGATGTTATAATTTCTGCTGCGTTATACATTTTTTTTTATCTTTAATATTCTCCTCTAGATTCCTGTGACAGCTTACATATCCAAGGCTAGTTGTTTATTATAGATGTTTTCATTGGGTGGTTTTCATGTTATGTTCCAAATAAGATGAACGACCACTATAAAAATAAAGAGAAAAAACTCAGTGAAAGGAAAACAACAGACAAGCTAAGTTAAAAAGTAAAAAATACCAGAAAGAAACTTTCATACACACAATTCATAAATAAATAAATTACCAAGTCCTTTGGTTATGCTTGCAGTAGCATTACTTGATTAAGCAGTGTATATTTATTTTCACTCCATATGCTGCAATACTAATCATTTTATAGATTTGATAATGTTTGAAAGATAGTTATAGGATAGGATGCATTGATAACTACTCAGGAACAATGAGGATAATCAGAAAGGGACAATAATAGCTAAACAGCAGAGCTATTAAAGAGAGTTAAATATACAAATAATATTGTAACTTAAATAAAAAACCAAATTCTAGTTCACAGTCATTGAATTAAGCTTAAATTCCTCCCATAGCTTTAATGTCAGTGTGAATTTTTTTAGTAATACCCAATAAATATGGTTACATTTGAACAAACAGGCAGTCGGGTCGGATTAAAACATACCAAATAATTTTTCATCTTTTTAATACATATTTATTCTTATATTTTTACCAAAGGAATTAATTGCAGAGAGCGAAGATCTATAACCTCAAGCCGTTTGAACATGACTCTGAGGCAGAACTCATCCTCAACTATCCATGTTAAATCCTTGTAACTGTTTTGAAACTCTGTTTAAATGCAAATGAGAAGAAAACTGAGGATAGTTTTCGAGAAGCGTGGATGTTTTTTAGCCTTTTGTTTCACCTGGTAGTTTTGATTGTACAAAAAAGTTCTGGACACAGATCTAAACCACAGTAACCTCAGATCACGGCCACACTCAGCCTAACATCCACAGTTTTCTGAGAAGTCGACTGCAATGAATTTAATTGGGAATTATAAAGCCAGGCACTCCTTATGCTTACCAGCAGAACAAACTTAATTTACTGGATCGTCTGCACAACAAGTAATTTAAAGGTCACGGACTGCATTTATGTCATCCCAGAACCATTATAATTTGCATTTGTACCACTCATTACACACAATGTCAGCTCTCATCAAATAAAAGGAAAAAAAAAACTGCTCTATAAAAGCACAAGGCCAATTTGTGTCCATTCAAGGACTGAGCAAAACCCATGGGGGTCTTCTTGTCAGTGCATTAAATAAGCAATCTACTGAAAAAACCTCATTAAGGGAATAGTTCCCCAGCAAATGATGTCATTACGGAAATGATAACCAATCTAGCATGTTGCAGATGAATAAGGGTGCACAAAGGCTAAAACATCATTCATTCATTTATCGTGTTGGGAGCCCTTCACACCTGGCTGCCAGACACTAAGCAAAGGCAAGGCAAGTGTATTTATGTAGCAGCTTTTAGTAGCACAACAGTTACAAATGCTGTAAATAAGAAAAAGAAAATCTTAGTTAAAAAAAGGAAACACAAATATTTAATAAAATGAATATCAAAATAAGACAATATATTAAAAAAGATATAATGATTATATAAAAAAAAAAACTGAAAACTGAAAACAGAAAGGTATTATGGAGTCTTTTTAAAAGACTCGCCCTCTCCACTTGAAAAAAAAAATTGCGCATGCAAGAGCATGCACAAGCCCATTTCTCCTTGTGCACTCCCTGTTTAAAATGTGTTGTTCTCATAGCTCATACAAGCCTACTGTGTCCATATACAGTGGGGACTATGTAGTGGACTTTATAGCAAACTCAGTTAACTGACCGTTCGGAAAGATGATCACTGCTTTTTGCTCTCTTGGTCATGTAACTCCTCTTCCAATGTGCGGTGCCTGCACCATCTTTGTTATAAGTTGCCGCTGTCTCTTAACGATAGCCTATGGTGACAGCGGGCTGCTGTGACAGCAAATCCCAGAATGCTTTGTGAGGAGAGCTCTCCACACAAAGCATTCCAGGATATATCTGCCTCATCTGAGGCCTTTCTTTTCTTCTCATACACTTCGTAGACACTTTTTCTCTAATGACCCTCGGCCATTTTCAAAGAACCACGATGAGAAAGGTGAGCTTCGCTGACTGTCTGACACTGTAGCTCACCACACATATATGATGCTGAAAGTGTGCATACGCAGGAAAAGATGGCTACCGGGATGAGCATGTAGGACGGACTTACGTAAACATATAACCAGAATGATTGACAAGTAGGAGGACCTTTATTCAGATGATCACCCGGAAATAAAAGATCGTCCTCTAAACCTCTAACTTATGTTTAGATAGCAGAGTAAAAAATACATATTTAAGCTTAACTTAAAGTAATTTTGGGTTTTCAGCACTTTTACAGTTTTCCGCGAGATAATTCTTAAGAATTAAAATCTGCTTTCCCTTGTTCAGTTCTGAATTTGCAGAGTTGAGCCAGAAGACCTGAGAAGTCTGAGTGGCATTTTCACTGACAACAAGTCTACAACCTATTTTGGTGCCAAACAAGTCACTGCAGAGTTAAAGCCTTGGTGGACATTATGCAGAAAGCAACTGTGGTAAGTTTTACCTGTAAAATGAAAAGCGGCTAATATAAAGACAGTTCAGCATAGATTTTAACATCTCAAATACCAGAAAGTGAGCAAAATAAAGTATATGGGTAATGCCATGCAATAGAGATACTGTAGTTCTTTTATGCCATAGTGCATAAACTTTGTGAATTTTCCTACTGGCCTTACAAAATCTAGAACTTAGTCAGTTTATTTCAATACAATTACCACAAGTCAAGCAATTAATCCAAAAAAATACACATTATATCATAAAACAATATTTTATTTGTAACAATCATATCTGCTGTATGACTGTAATCAACATTGGATTAATCTTTTCACTGGAAGGTGGAGATGTTTCTGCTAAGTCTTAATTATGCAAAGAAAATTAAGGCATGAAGCTATTGATTCATAAGTCAGGATGTGGATGAGGAGTTTCTCTCCCTTCAAAAATAGTGATGTGTTTCAAGAAATGAAACAGAAATAATGAAATGAAACTAAAGGTTGAATCGAGAATGCAAAACACCTGGGAACCTTATAGGGTGAAATATGTCTTTTTTTTTTAAAGAATGCCATACTAGGGATTAAAGCTAAGGGGAGTTGCCTTAAGCATGAAAGGTTTAATTGAAGACTCTAATTAAGCTAAAACATGGAGAAATCAATTTGCACACTGGTAAAAGTAGTTACAAAAACAGTAAATAGATATACAAAAAGACAAAGTGTGTTAAATACCGAGAGGAGTGAAAATCACTAATTGGCTCACTGGGGGTTTTAGTAAATACAGTCATATATGAACATATTAATTCCTTCCTGAACAAAAGAATACGTACGAGGTTTTCTATACATCTTCCTGTGTAAATATAATGAAAGATTGTCATATCACAGTTGAAAATGCATTTAGAAATCAGGTAAAATGTATAAAAAGACACTTAAGTTTTTTTTTTTTTTTTTTTAAGTTGCAAAGTCCATTAGAAGACTCATGGCAGCCTTGTAATAACTCTGTTTCACCACTAGAGAGTTCCAATGCTTTCTCTCCCAAAATCCGTTATAGCTAATAGGATTATTCAAAATAATACTGTACTAAAATTAGTTGTCGAAAAAGCAACACAAAACAAAATATAGGCATTTTCCCTAAAGAATCTTTTAACTCTATTAAATATAGGACAAATGCTGCAAGAGACATCATTGTAATATCAAATGAATCATACATTTGGTTTGTTCATGAAACTGTTGGAAGGTTTATTCCTGTAAAATGGAAATTTTTTCCTCTCCACTGTTTCTGCATGCATGTGGGTAGGTGTGGGATGCTGTAAAGTCAATGATAAAATGCAAGTGAATATTTGTAACAAGCTCATCCAGGAGGAAAGAATCCTCCAAACTCAATGCCTGGATGCAATCAGCTGGCTTTCCTTACACAGAAAACTTTGAATCACTCTGACTGTAGAAGCTTATTCAAATATGTCTGCTGACGTGCAGTAAATCGGCTTTACATACTGTAAATAAACTGAATTGAATCATTCTTTCTGTGCTATTTAGTGCTATGATAGATTAGCTGCTTTGGTAATATGTTATATTCATTGGAGAATTTTAAACTTCAAGAAACAAATGCCAGCAGCCATGTTTGCAACCTTGTTAATATTTACTGCATATAATAAGTACAAAGAAAAGCTTGTTCAAAGGTTGTAGTCCTATTTAATCTTACAATGTATATAAGAATCATTAAGGCCAACCTAAATTCCCTTGTTGACAATAGAATATATAGAATAAAGTCATGTAATCCCATGTTACAACCAACAAAGGAATAGGTCAACTGAGTTTTTTCCAACTCTGCTATTAAGCACTCAGTGCTCAATAGGAATATATTTTTAATGAAAGTATTTGTATTTATGACTTTATTCTATTTAACTAACACAGTCGTATTTCAAAGCCAGTTGGGTGCAGTTAGGTTAAGTGGTAGAATACAAAATGAGGTATTCTTTACGTTATGACAGCTATGAGTCTAACCTTGGATTTCATAGCCTAGAGTGAATTTAGCTCAGGAGATGCAGCCTTTGCCTGACTCACATTTGTTCACTTATGGAAAAAAGAAAAAAAAAACCTTGTTACATGGACATGACAATGTCAAATCGAGGCAGTGATTGAATTTGAAGAGACTGATAAAGAACATCATTCAGACCTGAATAAGGTCTGTAATTCAAAATGTTTTCAGAACTGGTGAAAACGAAAGACTAATCATCGATCGCTTTCATCTCCCTGATTCACTGAGCTCACAGTCTGACGACCTTGCTCTCCCTCACCTTCCTTCTCTTCATCAGTGCAGTTGTAATCGCTGACACCACGCAGCCTCTTGGGTTCAAGTGTTCCTAAAAACGAACTCGGCTCGAGTCAAGCAGACCACAAAGCAGACATTTCTTTCTAGCTGTCCTCTCTCTGGCTTTAATCACAGGAATGCACCGTATAGAGCAATAATAGGATTCACTGTGTGGGTTCGGCTGCTGCTCGGTGAATGACAATGATTCTCCTGGTTTACGAGAAGGACTCTTGACAGTCAGGTAGCAGCTGAGCTGCAGCAATGAATACAGAGAAGGTAGCTGAGAGCGGCCAGGCTTTGATCTACTGGACGTAAGTGGTGGAAAGTAATGATGTCAAACTGAGCAATGAGTTACTGTACATTAACTAGAGTCAACCTAGCAACAAAAAAACTGTTTTCCTCCATTTGAGTCTAAACTTGTTAGTAAAGAAATCAAACTGAGACAGGAGTTTCTTGGCCTCTTCCTGCAGGCTTTAAGTGCACTTTATCATAACTTCTTCCTAAAGCTTATCAACATATTTGCATGCTGAATATAGGCTGTAAAACAAACCATGAACGGTGTATTTTGAAATGTTCCACACGTAATATGAATCAGATTCTCTACTTTAAAGTCAAACTCTACCATTAGCTGCAATTCTATTCACACGCCATGCAAGTTTTGATCAAACTTTTAAAATCTGCAAAGAATAATGCAAATTTGGCATCCTTTCATGAAAGGGGGGGGGTTCAGGCAAGGTGAAGATCATCATATGTTTAGGTTATGCTTGACTGTAGTGGAGGCTACTGCAGAGATCAGATCAGTAATTGGCTGAGGTTTTAATGAATGTGTTGCAACTGTGCATGTTGTACAGGAGTGCCATTCAAGTGCTTGGTTCAAGGATGCCAGCAGGGGAAACAGCTGATCAGTTATGTTTGCTGTATCAGCACATATTCCACAAATGTGTTTTCATCTCTTTAGGACATTTACTCTTTTATTAAATAAGTTAAAAACCGCCTCAACAGAGTCAAGACAAACTTACACAAGATTGAAGCTGAAAGTCCAGTTTTATGAACTTAATGTTACACCACAAACAAACAAAGTTGTTTTCAGATGCTGTGATTTCTTGAGAGCCTTAGTTCCTCTGAATATGCTTAGTATCTATGAGGTAAACATCTGGAGTATTAGAGCATTAGAACCTATTTTCACACTCATAAATTGTTATACACAGACAATCTATTAGCATGAGATTCTTAACATGGATGACTAATATAGGAACCAAGACATTTTAGAAAATATAATAAAGTAATAAAGAAAATGCTTAACTTTACCATAGGCAGAGTCAGCAGCCGACTCCTGGTTCCGTGTTGTTGCCAAAAGATCAGCTGTACAAAAATCACAGAAAAAACAATTTCAAGAACTTGGGTCAAATAAAACACATATTTTTAAAAAATACTGTGACTTGTCTAAGAAATTATATTTAAAAAAAATCACAAAAGATGATTCAAAGCATTAATATTCACACAATAATCCCTCATATGGACATTTTGCAACACAAAATTTGCAAAATTGCAAAATTTGATCTATGTTATAAGAAAACTTTTCAATTTCAGATGATATATCAAATTGTATTCTGCAAGGGGCCTAAAGTTTCTGATATTAACTAATCCTGCTTTAATCTTATTATAAAATGAATTAAATTTTTCACTTTATGAAATGTGCTCATTAATGTTGTTTAAGAAATCTGTAGAACCTTCTTAGGAGAACTGGAGTCATACTGAACTCAATAATATGTGCATCTCTAGTCACATGAATATAAAACAGCTTGGAGATGGTCTTAGAGTCACCTTTACCGTGTCAATAATTTTATTTCTAATCTCCTGAAGATTAAAGTTATTCCAAATTTTTGTTGGGAATAATCAAATGTTTGTGCTTGTGGTTCCGCCAATTTTACACACACACACATGCATAATACAAATTCCACCCACTTTGTATATCAAGTTTGCACATGCTAATGAGTTTGCCCATGATTTTACAAAGGCATAAGTTTTGAACACTAGCCGCTTAGAGTGGTGTGGTATCAAAGTGTGTATTTTGCAGGGTTGAAAATTATATTTCTGGACTCCACTAATGCCTTTGTATTTTTCTTATAAATATAAGACAACAAAGTCCAGTGGTTTATTTCTTAACTTTTTTGGAATGACTATGACCTGGATGACAGCGAATCTTCACATTAAAAAGCTAAGACTACTGGGAAACCAGAATTCCAATTTTTATATTGCTATGTTTTTCTAATTATGTCTCAAACTGGGATAACTTGAACTGTATTATCTACTGACAGACATCCTCGTATATATTCTAACACCTCTACAGTTTATGTCAGAACCCTTAAATAGTTTAGTGACTTTAAAAGATCTTACTGTGACAGTTGTCTGGGTAAAAAGAGTGGTCACCCTCTATATCCTGTTCGAACCCCGCCCTGTAGAGAAAAAAACAACATAAAAGAACATTTATAACAAACTATAAGGGAAAATGTTGACCTACATACATCAAACATGGCCTTTATATTTTCCTGGTTACTGTCAGTTAAAAGTTATTATGAATTTTATCAGACTGAACATGTTTAAAGTAGAGGCAATACGTTTAATTAGCTTATCTACAATATTTAATGTCCAGGCATGTTGAAGGCCAAATACTTTTATAGGTTGAGGAAAATAACGCAGCAAACTTCTTCACCTCCTCATTTGTCCTCCAATTAAAGTGAAAAAGGTGAAACTTGTCCAGACAGGAGACAGGATGTGACTAGAGGTAAGCATGAAAAACACTCACACATACTGTCAGTGGCAGTAAAGTGAAGCAGCCTATATCTGAGTGCAGCGGCAGTAAGCAAAGCCATTTACCGCCGTCTGAGTGTCTCTGTCTATGGGTCTGAGTCCCCGTTGTTTACCCAGTATGCCTTTCTCACCGCCAGCAGTTTCATATGACCTTCAAATCAATTTTTAAAGGCAGTACAAATCAGGATTTCACAGCCTCAGAGCACAAAATTACATCCGTAAAACAAAGGTGTCCAAGAGTTGCAGTTTTATTTTTATTGCTTGTTCAGTTAGGACGGGAAAAATTTATTTAACTGCTAAAATCTAAAAGATGAAGTTAAGTATGTGAAAGGCAGACATAGGTAAGACTAGATTCCCTTTTATTTATCCTTCACCTTAATGTAAAATTATATGGATGGAAACTGTATTGATAGGAGATAGAAGTTGCTTCCTTCGTTTGCAAGTGTAACCATTCCTTATGTTTTTACGCTGCAGTCTTATTCTGTCTTGATGTTTTGCCAAACCTTAAGTTAAATTGGCGTTATGACCATCTTACACTTTAGTTTTTCATCTGACAAAAAAAATAATAATAACAAATTAGGACTTTTATTATTTACTTGATTTTAAAATTGAAGATGGCCTAATATTAAATCCTTATGATTCTTACAAACAATTGTGCACACAGGATTGCCCATCATGCAATGTTGATTATGTTGATTTTGTTGCTAAATATTGCAGTGACAAGGTTGCAATTTCCACAAACTTCTGTTTTCATACATTCAGATTTCTTCTTCTAATCTAATCTAGTCATGTAAACAGGAAAGTAAAGTTTTTTTTTTTTTTGCTTAAACTGAACAAAACTGAGAAATTCTAGAAATATATAAAAATAAATGGAAGAAAATCCAGAAAATCAATTTAGAATAAGTTGGTGCTCTAAAACACTTATTAAGAGATAGACCTATAACAGTAAAGGCACCTGGATCAAACATTATTACTTTATCTTTTCCAAAATTGCTTTGTTTAAACCCTAGATATGTAGTTTGTTGTGGTGCTGATGATGAAAATGAGATTGAACACCATAATTAGGCCCTAAGAGCGGGTTAAGGTGTTTATAGGTATATTGTTTGAACTGACTGGCAATGCTGTATTAACTTATGAGTCTGAGAAAGGATTTAAAAAGGTTTAACATGATTTTGAGATCAACTAATGTAATTAATGTACAGAATATTGTATACAAGTGAAGGACATTTAAAAGTACATGTTCTGGCCATTCACCAAATTCAGCCTCAGTGATGACCTCAAGATTCAAACAAACTAAAAAGTTTAAAAAGAGTTTAAACAATGCTTTTGTTATTATTAATGAAATTCCATTCTGGACTGTCAAAACAAAATAATTTCACTTTAAAAAAGTTTTTTACATTTTTATCAACCTAGTTTTCCAGACTTTTAAATAATTAGTTAAAGCTAAATTATTTTGTTTCACCTTATCGTCTAGGAGAGACTTTTAGAAAAAAATCTGTAGTACAGAAGCTATTTTGTATGAGAAGGTGATGGATTGGTTTTTAAAAAGCAGTTAGGAAGAAAAGGTTAATTTATTTGTCAAACTGCTGCGATCTGTGACAGAGTCAATAACCAGTCCATTTGGAACCTTGTTCTTTAATGAAAAATATGTCATATCGGAAAACACAATTTTTCATCAAAATCAAAGAGAAAAACAACAGTTTGAAACTCTATTCAGTTTATCCTACTGTGCATCATTACTTTTCATAATTTAACCCGTTTGATTATTCTCCATTTTCCTCCTCAACCCGTACAGAAAATGTCCTCTACATCCATCTTCACTAATATCTCTGAGCCGTATTTAATTTCTCTCACCTCGTTTTCATTTTACACCTCAGCAGATTTCATGGTGTGATGCTGCAATCAAAAGTCTGTGGCTCAGCAGACCGCACTGCTTGAACCAGGGTGAGCACAAATGCCCATCCGCTCACCAACTGTTCTGTTAAAGAGAACTGAGTGCATGGCTGTGAATTGTCTGGATGGCATTCGGTATAGTGGTGATTTCTGCATGCACCAATGAAAACTTCATTGGTGCACACAAAGAAAAAAAACTTAAAGCATTAAAATTTAATTTTGGTTTTAGAAAAATTTAATATGAAAAGCACACTGATGCAATTGTGATGCAGGCTGTAAAAAAACAATAAATGCGTTATGGATCATCACTTTAGAATTACTGACATTCAGTGTATTTCTTCTTACATTTGCACTGCACTTTATTCATGGAGCAATATTCAAGTATTTTAATTGGAATCAATTCTCTTAAAATGCTGCACTTTGGGTTAAAATGCCATTTTATAATGACACAAGCTATCAAAGACAAAGCTATTTCCCAAACCATAGTTTTGGCACCTCTTGTGACAGTGACAAACATCCATTTGTGGGTTTTTCGAGGTCTCTGGGTATTTCTGCACACTGGAAATCTATGTAAATGGATGCAATAGCACTTAAAGCAAGCGACTTATACCCTGGACGTTTTGAGCATGGTTTCAGCACACAATGCACCACTTTAAGGTTAATGCATGCAATAAGGTGATAAAAAAGGCAAAGATAAAAAAAACAAAAAAACGAGTCATTTCTCAGACCATTTATGTTTTTCAATAATTGATTTGAGATAGAATTATATTTTTATTGTGCTGAGGATCATTGTATTCAGATTTAACAAACTCAACATAAATAACATTAAAGTAAAACAATTCTAATAAAAAAATAGAATTAACAAGATGTTTATATCCTAAGGCACTAGAGAACTTTTAATTATGAAAGTCTTTGGACTTCTTCTGTCTCAGTATCCATATTATTTATTGGATCAGCTGCATTCCCTAATTGTCTCAAAACTCTTTGTGCTTATTTTTTAATCGCTTTCTGATTTCAGAACGAGTTTTAATTGCAAACGAGTGACTGACTGGGTCTTAGAAATACACACAGTTTGTCCTGAAAATGGGGGTTAGATTCAGTCCTTTGTCAGAAGACCTGTAAGACTCTGAGGCAGCCAAGCATGCAGTCTAGTCATCCAGAGAGTTTGCATTTTATTTTGATAAGATGCAGCCTCAGTTTTAATCTTACATAAACAAAATCAAATAATATACACCGACAGTGAACTTCACTTTTGAAATTTGAAAGATATTTGTGTATGATAACCTCAGAATTTCTTAGATATCTTCCTGCACAACTTATGGTTCGCTTGGAAAAAACTCAGCATGTTAACCAGAAACTTTGTTTTGAGTATACTGACATTTCAGTTTACAGTGTCATTTTAAATTTGTCTCTCTATACTGTATTTGCATGATGATATAAATATATATTACACAAGCGATAAGCAAATGGTTTAACTGAAGAGAAGTAGCAGAACATTTAAAGCATGTTTGATGAAATGTAAAAGCATCATTCTGATTTCCTCTTCCAATGCACTCCACTTTATATCTCTGTACCTCATATTTGCTAACTCGTCCACCCCCTCAGCCACTCAATATTTATCTCCCTCATTGCTTGTTCTCTGTTTCCTTCCATTGCCGCCCTTCGCTTCGAGCTTCGTTTCCACCAGCGTGGGCTGAGCTGCAAGTGAGGAGAAAAAGAGGGAACAGGAGGAGGTCGATGTAACGGTGAGCCACTATATATCTCAACCGCTCTCAGGCACCTGAACGCCTCGCTCATCTAGCAGGGAGCGACTCGGGGGAGGGGATGAAAATAGACTCAGTTGAAAAACACAGCCAAGTTCTCAGACGCCGGCGTCGCTGCATTGTGATTTCACGTTCCCGGTGCTAAGGCTCGGCAGTGGAGGCGTTAACGCATTTGAAAGACTGTGAAATGTAATTGCGATGTATGCATGGCTGCGGGAGTTTTCTGCTAAATGAACATTCACAGGTTGTGTGTACTTCAAAAGAATGAAAGTTTTTGAGACTCGGGGTTGTTAAACAGCTCCAGGTTCACTGATATAACAAACTTCATTTGACACAGAACAGCCTAAGCCTTCAATGAGGTTCAGAATAATATTACCTGAAAAATTTGAAAAATAAATATTGACAAAAAACGTAAAATAATATACCAAGAGGCCAAAAAATTGACTTCTGTTAGTTTTCCATCTATATTTTTCTTAGATGCCATTAATGTACAAAACACGATTAAAATGAAAAAGCCACTGTAACAACCAGTGGGCACAACCTCTATGCAATTGAGCATCTAAGACAAACATTACTAAATAGGAGCTGCGGGGCATATTTTGGGGGGTGTTGGCCTAGTGGTTATAGCAGTGCGCTCGTGGTCTATGAAGGTTGCAGGTACCCGCTTTGATCCCCACAGCCTGCACTCTGGGTTCCTGAGCGAAGACCCTTAACCCCACACTGCTCCCCGGGCGCCGCACAGTGGCAGCCCACTGCTCCCCAAGGGGTTGGGTTAAATGCAGAGAGTTAATTTCTCCATTGTCAGATCAATAAAGTTCAATTTTTATCCTTTTCTATTTCTATTTTAAACTTTGAATGTTTCAATAAAGCATAAGCCCTCTCTTGCCTTATCCAACCCCAACTAGATATTAGCTGAAAAACTAATCTGTGCTTCAAAGGAAGGTATCTAAGAGGCTTTAATAACTATTCTAAAGACATTGACAGGTCAAATCCTCAAGATAACACCCCTTCACACAATCAGAAGTATCATTTTAAAGGTAGAATATTAAAATGGGGAAAGCTTCTCAATATGAGATTAGGAGAGGTTATTAAACAGGCGGGGTAGGTGGTTTGGGTTGTGTAAAGGTGAGAGGGAAATACCGTAAATGGAGCTTCATAAGGTCACTGGATGTTTGTGAAATTTTTTTCTCCACCTTTGTGCGCAGTTTGGTTCCATAAAATACAAAAATAATATATTACCCCTTCATGATTAACTCACCAAGATTTTATTAATGTTGGAATGAAAGCACAAGGGGTTTAAATGTGAAAAGGAGTTTATTAGAATGTTGATGCACCATTTCTCTAGGTCTAAAGCTGGACTTAAAAACAAGTTTTATACTTTGGCTCTCAACATCTACTGGACTTATTTTAATGTGGTTTCTTTTATTTGGTTTTATTGTGTTATTTTTTATGGTTAGTTCACATTTATATATTTGTTAAATTCCTTTAATCAGTGTTAATGTTTTGCAGTTTTCTGCACCACTTTGCGTTAGCTGTGGTTGCTTGAAAACACTTTTTAAATCAATTTGGAAGTTGTTGTTTCAATCAAGGTTAATTAATCTCAAAACAATCAAACTCAAATACATGGCCTCACACATCTGCATACATCCAATTCTTTTACGTACACTTTACATAAAGACCTCCATTACAAAGTGATAATTATTATTATCAATTAATTGATTAATATAATTAATAATTATTATCTTTCATTCCATAGATCACCTCCTTTCTAAGGCTGAATTTTGTTTTTTTTGCATTTTCTGTCTCAAGCTGAGGTTATGTAAGCTGTTACACTCTTCCTCCTCAGCTCTTTTTATTCTTACTTCATCATCCATCCCTCCATGTCTTCCGTATCCCTGGAGGAAATCTTTAACTTATCAGCAGAATTTTGCAAAGCTAAACTCGCTTCACCTCACAGACAGTGAAGCAAACGTCGAGCCCTAACTCTGCCCGTGGAGGCTGTTCTATATTTATCCTTCAATCAGCCTTACTGAGGTCAGGCTGCGGCAAGTTTCTAACCTTGTTTTGATTAGATAAGACCTCAAGTCATCATTAGATTTAGCCAAAACGCACTATGTGAGTTTATATTTGTCAAAATCCCTGCAAAGCAATGGCGTCTTTACCTTATTGTTGGGGTTTTAACATTAAAACCTGATCAAAATCAAGATCACGTATAAGATTTCTTAATGGTAAAAAGAAACATAAAAAACATGACTGTTTTTTCCCCCAGCATCGACTATTAATTCCTGTTGGTCCTGGCCAAGCATATTATAAGATTATAAGAACACTATTTTTGAAGTAGAAGGTACAGCGTAGCAGTGGTCAAGATGCATACATTTAATGAATATTTTGCATTTGATCTGAGTTTATTAAAAACTCTCAGACCAAGATACCTGCCTATATCTTTTTAATAGTAACAGCAGAAAGGCTGCCTCAGATAGAGTTAAAAAATATCAGTAATATCTAACATTTTTTACTACAGAAATTAACTAGGTAGTGGACTTAGACGTTCTGTTAGACAGGCCCCTTAAACGAGTAAAACTGAATTGTAATAATAAAAATAAAAAAAATTGCCTGGCTTCTCTTTGCCCAGATAGAGATGCTGGAGATTCAGGGCAGGGGTGTCTATGCTTAGAGTGGAGTATCTGGAGTTTATGAAGTTTGATAGTTTGATGTTAAGTGAGGCAGACTGAATGCAGGACAAGTAGGCTGCTGTGACTTCTATTGCTGTGATGTGATGCTAATACAGTATAATCACTGAACTTGGAGACACTTCTGCTCTTCTCTTTGGAAGACAAAGAAAAATAGAGCCTGTAACCCTCAGATTCTTTGGTTTTACAGACAAGCTGTAATGGATTATGAGGTTAATACCTTCCCTGGTAAATTAAACAAGTCTGAGACTTCAGAAGCATGTGTCAGGTGGTTTATTAGGAGTACATTCATCCTCACTTGGGAAGTCATTTGTGTTTCAGAGTACTGCTGCTTCACCCCCACTCTTTCAGTTGTGTTCCTTCTTTTTATGCATCATGTGAAAAAATATGTTATTTTGTCTTTTTACGTATACCCCTGCGATTTGATCCCTGTCCTAGTGTCAGTGATTCTTTCCGATTTCACTGTTTCTATATCAGAAAATTGTTTTTTTAATTATTCTATTTTTTTCCTAACCAACAGAGTAAACACTACCACATAGTCAAAATTCATGTAATAATCCAAAGTGTACACTTATCTTTGTCAATAGATGAAATACGACAATTAAGCATATCCTTTAAAGCTCAAATATCTTTTGTGGTGTTTACACCTCTACCGTTTTCAAAAGAATGTTTTGGTTTGGAATAAAAATATTTAGTTTATACAGCACAAATTCAGGAAAAAATAAATCATACAGACAAACTTATGTTAATTTTTAATGTTTCATAATGTTAGATATTGTGACACATGTTTTATTGACTGTCCCTTTCAATCACTTCTTACCTGGTTTGTGTTTTGATGGCAATTTTTAAATAGCAGAGGCATTCAATTTAAAGGAGCAACACAGACTTTCTCATTCCATCCCTTTAGGTGGCGCTACTACGCTTAAAGTGTGTTTACCACAACAAAGAAAGGGAAAAGAGAGTTACAGCACTTGCATGTCAATGCATGTAATTAGAACAAAGCACCTTTCCACAACAGTAACAGTAAAGTCCTGCCACAAATGACTGAGCCAGCAAGCTTTCAAGGTCATGAAAACAATGAATCCTGGGGAGAAACAACTACATGTTTGTGATTACTTCAAAATAATAACTAAATAAAATCATTAATGCAATATTAATAATAAATAATCAAATACATAGAATTGCAATTTAGAGTTTTGGAATAATATTTCAGCCCTGCGGGTGACACAATCAAATCCAATAATTTCCTCCAGCTGCATGAGAAACTTTACTGACCTGCAGAGTGTTCTGACCTCAACCTTATAAAACAACTTTAGGATAAATTAGAGTAGTATTGCAATTCTGGATTTCACATTATACTTTGAAAATAACCCCAAGCCTTGTGGGGGATGTCTAAAGAAAAGTACATGTACATACTTTGCATCTCATTCTGTATTCTGTAGGTGCAATATGATCTCTAGCTAAGTGATGTAGCCTTAGATTTGTTGGAGATGCATCAATTAACTAATTTAATCTTATATACGATACATTGTCTTGTCTGCCTTGGTGTAGATTTGGAAACATGGGGATGATGCAAGCTTGGAGCAATTACCATGTACATACACTCACTGGCCACTTTATAAGGGTACAACTTCCTAGTATCAGGTTGGACACCCATTTGTCTTCAGAACTGCTTTAATCCTTCGTGGCACTGATTCAACAAGGTACTGTTGAATCAGAGTTTGGTCCATATTGACAAAATAGCTTCACATAGATACTCAGATTTGCCAGTTGTACATCCATGATGCCAGTCCCTTGTTCCACCACATCCTAAAGGTGCTCTGCTAGATTAAATCTGGTGACTATGGAGGCCATTTGTGTACAGCATACTGCATTTCATGTTCAAGAAACCATTCTGAGATGATTAATGCTTTATGACAAGGCACGTTATCCTGCTGGAGATAGCCATATGTAAATGGATACACTAACGGGATGGACACAGTCAGCAACAATACTTAAGTAGGTTGTGGCCTGAAGACGATTCTCAATTGATGGTAATGTGCTCAAAGTGTGCGAAGAAAATTGTCCCCACATCATTGCACTACGACTACCAGCTTTAAGGGTTGGTACAAGGCAGGATGGAGCTATGCTTTCCTGTTGTTGACGTCAAATCCTGATCCTGTCTTAAGAATGTTGCAGCAGAAATTGAGACTTTCCCATCTCCTATCATCCGGTTTTGATGGCCCTGTGCAAATTTTTGCCTCAATTTCCTGTTCTTAACTGACAGGAGTGGCACCTGGTGTGGTCTTCTGCTGCCGTAGCATATCAGCCTCAAGGTTCAACATGTTGTGCATTCAGAGCTGCCTACCTAGTGGCTATTTGAGTAACTGTTGTCTTTCTATCAGCTTAGACAAGTCTGGCCATTCTTCTAGGATTTTTTGCGTTAACAAGGCATTTGTTAAAGCATACAACTTTTTTGCCCCCCGGTGCCCACGAGCACCAAGGGGCCCTCATGGGCCTCTTTTAGCACAACTCACCACTGGGCTAAGATTGACATTTTTATTTTATTTTGTTGCCCTTCTTTTTTAATCATTTATAGAGTGTTTCATCAAATAATCACACAGAGTACCTAAGACAGTCGACCCAGAACCTTGTGGACTGGTGTCAGCAGAACCATCTTCTGAATAACGCAGGGAAAATCAAGGAGCTGTCCAGGGAACGGACAGTGAGATAGCGTACTCTTATAAGTACCTATGTGTTCATCTGAATAACAAACTGGACTGGACTCACGACACTCACAACACTCAGGTTCTGTATAAGAAAGGTCAGAGCAGACTCTTCCTGGTGAGGAGACCGAGGTCTTAAAATGCAGGGGGCGCTCCTAAAGACCTTCTATGACTCTATTGTGGCATCAGCCATCTTCTATGGAGCTGTCTGTTGGAGCATTGGCTTATCTATAGCTGAGAGAAAGTGTCTGGATAAATTGGCCAACTCTGTGATTGGATGCCTTCCGGACTCAGTGCAGAAGGAGGGAAACAAAAGGATGCTAACTTTATCAACATCTCTGTTGGATAATGTCTCCCACCCCATGCATGCAGCTGTTGCAGACCTGGAGAGCTTCTTCAGTGACAGACTGCTGCACCCTTAACCCACCAGGGAGCGTTATCACAGATCCTTCCTCCCAGCAGCTGTAAGACTCTATAACCACCACTACTCCCAACAACCTCAATAAGTTGTTACATTCATGCTGATTTTGCACAGTTTCTACCTTAGTCAGTTAAATAACAAGCTGCTATCATTTTGCACATCTATGATGTTGCTGCTATTTTCAAATATCCATTACTGTTAAAATGTCCATAGCTGTATATTGGTTATTTTATTTTGCAGGTGCACAGTTTTATGTTGTTAAAACACTTTACAGTACAGTATGTTAATGTTTATCTTTTAACTTTTCACTATTATGTTATTTTTTTATAAATTTTTTAAGGTCCATATTTGTGTGACTATTTTCTTTTCTATAAATGTTTTGCTAATGGAAACACCAGAATCTCCCCATTGTGGGTCAATAAAGGGATTTTCTATTTTATTCTATTCTCTAAAATAACAATATAAAGAAAATTAGGAACTAAAAGAAACAATAAATATGTTTATTATGTATGACGTTTAGGTAAACGCTGATCCCTCCCTGATTGGCTGAATCAGTTTTAAATGCATTACTTCAAATGTAGATGGGATTATATAAGAACAGAATACAAGTTAAGCTCCAAGTTGTCAATTGAGGGTTACTTTTGGTTTCTGCTAAGACCTTGTCTCATGCAAACCATAGTTGAAACTTTAAGTTTGCCTCTAATGCAGTTTAGATTTTGCCTATATGTTGTCAGCCTATTTAATGTATAAACAGATGAGGAGATTAGGTTTAGATTTTATGGTCTTTTTCAATAAAACCCTCATCTGCATTTACCCCACATACAGCAATGATCCAATCAATGTAGGATACAGCCGATTTAAACAGCCACATTCGTGAATCATGATGATATGCTAATATCTTCCCAGTTTTGATTTAAGTAGTATCTATTCTTGTTTCTGCTTGGAGATTTAATTAAATGTGCCTAACCCACAAATGACATTCAGAAAATGTTGTTCTACTGGTAAGAAGCTATTTATTGCATCATGGTTAAGTAGTTGGTAGTCAGCCGAAAAGAGACAAATTAATTGATTTATTTAATCAGTGTAAAATCTTTGTTTTTGTAAAATAAGATGGTGACTCTGTCTGGTCATAGAAGTAGTTTTTTTTATTCAAAGAAATTCTGTATAAAAAAATTTAAGGATGCCATTGCTTAAAAAACAGGGAGATGTTCAGCTAATTAAAAACGAAACACTTTCTTTTATTATATTGCACAAAAGCTCAGAATGAAAATAAAGTAGCTTTCATTATTTGTCTGTCTTTCTTCCTTTAATGTCTCCATCCCTCAAGTGGCTGACACAGATATTGCTCTTGTTTTGTAATTTCCCCATCTCCTATATTTTGCCCGTTTCTTGTTCCTTTCCACATCTTGCATCACAGCTTCGCTTCCCCCTCAGTTTCCTTCCTTGCCCCCCCCCCCAACTCAACCTGCTCATCTTGTCCATTTTAATCTTCCTGCTACACCCGCACTTCCGCCTGTATTAAAAACTATGAGCTGGACGTCTTTTGTGCTGCAACAGAAGACATTGTTTGTTTCCTGTGTCAGTGGGCAGATGGGCAATTCTTTGAAATTAGCAGAAAAAAGAATTTTGACTTCATCCCGCCTTCTTTTTCTGGATGATATGAAATGTCTCATTTCAACAGTAAATGAAGCAGACCAAAACAAAAATGTCTGCCAGCTTTTCCATCAGCAACATCATTGCAGCGGAGGTTTATCAGCCCCAAAGGGAGGCACTGATGAGGCTTTTAAAAACACTGTAGACATCATTTTCTCTCTTTGTTTCTCTTTTCCATTTAACTAATACATTCAAATAATTTTACTCCTTTAAACCAATCCTTCATAAACAAGAAAACTGTTATAAGAACAGAGTAAGAAAGTTATATATATAACATGCTAAGGATTACACGACTATGAGCAACAGAAGACAACTTTTATTCAAATGTATTCAGTTCCTTTTTTCCCACTTTTCTATATTCAAGTTATTTTTTCCCGCCTGTCCAAGTGATTAGCAATAAATGTGTGATGCTCTTTTTAATGAGAATTATTGCAATGTAAGAATAATGGTTATGAAAAGGTAAATGGAAGGCCATAGCATCCTTACATATTTCACCAAGGTTTACTTGTATTTTCTGATCATACATTTTTTTCTCTTTAATCCTTATTTCACCTTTTCTCCCATTCTAATCTGATTTTGCAGACAATGAGTCTGATTAAGCCCCTCTTTAGCCACAACTCAATGATTAATTTTTCATTCAGTCTTTTTTTCATCTCTAACTAAATGTTTTCTTTTTAATTATTTGATTGGCTTTGGATTTTTTTTAGAGGCACAGAGCAATGATTATTTAATTTGTGTGTCTGAGGACTGAATACTATGAACACGGCTAATAAATGTGCAAGCATGTTCACCAACTACGGGTATGGATCTATAGATTGACCTTTACTTCTCTCCCCTGACCATAGATAAACCCTGAAGCATCAAGTTATTATAACATCTCCCCAAAGACATTCAAACCTTTCCGTATCAGCGTGTCTAAAAACTTGTATTGTTTCATAATAACATAATCTCATTTCAAATGCCAATAATATCTAATCACAACATGGCATCTGCAACTGCCGTCTTTACCAAATCGAAAGCAAATATTATAAAGATAAAATAAACATTTAAAGCCCATCATAGAATAATCATCCTAAGATAAGAACAATTAAAAGCTAATAAATAAAAGGTGATTTCAACCTACTCATTGACTTTAGTGGAAACATCACCTCTGACAAAGTGCCCATAAAAAGTCGATCATTCAAAAGACAGGCGACCCCCCATCTCCTCCCATCGATCCGTGTAAGGAGACAAATCAAGTAGATGCAGGCAAACACAAAGAGCCGTCAGCCTAGAAGCTGGATCAATACTGGGATTATGCATGCCTGCTGGAATATTTGTGTTTGACATTGATTATGTTCAGTTTTGATGGAAATATTGTTGAGATCAGACAAGCTTTATGTACATACAAAGCAAGAGCAGAAAATCTCAGGACGGAGACTGGAGATAGATCTGATAAGATGCAAGTGACTCAAAATGGCTCGATAAAACACAATTTCCTCGCGTTGTTCCAGCGGACAGCTTTGCCCTTAAATTGAATGAAAATATGACATAAATATTTCAGACACGGCTGTTATACTATGAGCAGCTAGAAGCACGTCAACAGAAATAACTAAAAGATGCTGCTGTTATGTTTTGACATAATAAGAAAGAAAAAAAAGCTTCACTGTGTGGTTATTCATACAAGAAGACAAGCTGACCCTGTCAATTTATCTCGGGTCCTTGACAGCTTGGGCCTCAGAGATAGGGGCATCAGTTGCAAGTGTAAACACTGTCTAGACAAAAGGATGGTGAGAATATATGCTTAAAGAAGAAAAAAAATTAGAGATATGTTCCACAGAGGAATATTTATACATCTTTAAATCTTCTTAAAAAAAGGCTTGAGATAAATAAGGGATTAGGTTTTTAGCCATACTGAAAATAGGATTGTTTATATAGGATTAGGAGGAAATCTGCTTGCATATGAAGCCTTGCAAGCTGTCACATCACAGAACAGAGAAGCTCTGATTACAACACATCATATGAATCAGTGTTAATGACACTTATTAGAATGCGACTCAGCTAACGGACGGCAAATGTTGCTGAACCTTTGCTCAAAGTAGAGCTTTACCATTTTAAGAAAAACTACATGCAGTATTATTGCTGCAAACAGCTAAACCTGTTTTTACAATGACCAATCTGAATTTTCTTCTGAACTTATCTTTACAATTTCCCCATCAATCTCCATGAACTATCTGATCTTTGCAGGTTTTGGGTATAAGGCAATGTTAACAGATTATCTTACATGTTATGCAAGCAGAGTTTCGCTGCATTATATGATGCAGCTCTTTTTGCAGGTATACTATATCAGTTCTCTTTCATTAATTTAGTTTATTAATACAGATCCCTATTAGCTAAAGCTTTGCTGCAACTATTTCCTAGCGTAACAAAAACATGTAGATCAATAAAACAGAATAAAGGATTTGTAAACTCTAAGAATACAATGAAATAAATAGAAAAAGAAATGATTAGTACAAAAAGAGCAAATATAAATAAACAAGGAGATGGTATCTATCCACAGGGTTCACACAGTAGGCTAAATCATAATATACCTCCTCATAAATTTAATACCGTAATTTTAATTATAATAGCATGAACCGGCTGATCGTAAGAATAACTAGATTATTATTTTTTTTTAACGTCACTAGTAGCTCGTATTATGTACAGTGGGCTGACACGAAAGGGAGTACGAGAGAGGGGGAGAGACATGCAGCGAAGGACCACAGGTCTCATTCGAACCCTAATCGGCCATTTCAAGGAATAAGGCCTCTGTGCATGAGTCGTGTGCGCCAACTTCTGAAGCATGCCTGACAGACACATAGATATACTATAACACACTTGTCTCATGTAATTATTCTAAATAGATAATTGCATCCGCATAGGGTGTGACAATGGGTGCAAGGATTTCATCCTGAATCCTAATGGCAGTCAGGGTGTCGCTGTCTAGCCTGTATAGGTCTGTGCGTCCCGTCATGGATATGCCTCCCAGACCATCACTGACCTCTGGTCATCAACAGCTCAGCTGTAGAGGTGGTCAGCAGCACCAAAAGTGCATGTACTTCTTGCGGAGGATGAGAGCTTGCCTGCTCCCACCCATCCTCACCACCTTCTACAGAAGCACCATAGGGAGCGTTCTGACCAGCTGTCTCACTGTGTGGTGTGGAGGCTGCAGCGCCTCAGACTGGATGAAGGTGAGAAGAGTAGTAAGAACAGCAGAGATCATCAGGGCTCCTCTTCCCTCAATTAAAGACATTTCATCCCAGCGCTGCATGTCCCGAGCCTGTAACATCATCAATGACCCCTCACACCCACACCATGGCCTGTTCTCCCTGCTGCCCTCTGGGAAGAGGCTTCGAAGCATCCAATGCAGGTCCAGCAGATTCCATAACAGTTTCTTCCTCACTGCCATTAGACTGCTGAATGTTACGTAAAATTGGTTATTTTATTTATAAAAGAAAAAAAAAAAGACAAATATATCTAAGTCTAAGTCTTACAAGACCAGAAGAAATGACTGGTTTTGATCTAAAATTAATCAGCTTCTCTAGGTGACTTTCTAAACACTTGTCTGGTGCATCAGACTGAAAGAAAAACTTAATATTCCTTTTTTTTTTTTAAGAAAAGCAACAGTTTGAAAACCATAAGACAATGCTGTCACTATATGTGAACTAATTAACTTCCTATGAGTCTAATCAAGTAACAAATTACTCACATGATGTATATCTTAAGTCAAAAATAGAATTCTTTATCAGCACCTAATGAAAAAGCAATGCATGTTACTTTGTATAATGAATTAAAACCAGCTGAGAAACATCCTTATGGTGCTTCTTCAGACCCAAAAATCCACATTGAGTTCATCATTATTTTCAGCAGCAGTATGGTGTTTACAATAAACGTGCAAAAATGCACAGGCAAACTCTGCAGGCAGCTACTAAGTTGTGAAATTCAGCTTTTGTGCGACCACTCAATCAATACTTCCTGAGTGTCGGGTAACACAGGCTCACTATACTGTGCCTCCTAACATCGATCTGTGGCAATTGGTTATTTTGCCTTTCCACCACTCCACCGCAAAATCGACCATATAATATTTTCACTGTCTTTCAATGTTTTCAGAATAAGGGCTTGTTCTGTACCTCAGGAAATGACCAAGCACCTGTGGAGTCCTCATAAGGAAACATAAACAACCACAAACACAGTGAGGAGGTGAGAGAAAAATCAGGAAAAACCTAAAGTATTTCAAGTTATTATGTTGTTTAAAAAAATACTGCAAAAATTATTTAAATATGAAAAATTGAAGTACAGTAAGGCTAAGGTTCAAATGCTCTATATAAAAACATAGATATGGGAAACAAATACTTTAGTCTTTAGGTCTGTTTTGATCCCTGTTCCTATCATAGTCCAGAAAGTTTAACTAGCATCTAAGTTCAGCAGCACCTGAACTTTTCACCTGCCCTGAAATGAATATACCTTTTGTACGGAATAACATTAGCCTTATCTGAACATCAGCAGCACAGATCAGTGATCAAAAACCAGCCGTGCATAAACGGCTGGAATGCCAGCCATCTGCCATGGACGAGAAGCTGAGAAAACTAATTTTCAGCACCTGGCGTGATGTCGACTGGGAAAAAATGTGTCCTCAGATGATCACAGCTCCAACTCTGAAAATATCTGTTCAACTCTGTCAACAAGTTGGTGGCAATACAGAGCAACAGAGATATGAAAGTAATAAATAAAAAATATTCTCTGAGGCTTAGTAAAAGAATAAAGGTAAAGATTTTTACACTGCAGAATGAATAGTTATAGGCAAAGTAAAAATAAAAGTAAAATTATTTAGAAATTAGAACTTGTAAAAATTGTTAGGGGAAAATGCTAATCAGAAAGCTGCATTTGGTGCTTGTTTGTGACTCAACAGATTTACGCTAACATCATTCCCATTTGTCCCCGTCGTACTTCAAACTCCATCCTTCTACTCTGGCATCACAGATTTACAACTTTCAGATGTATGACCCTTCAGCTGCTGCGGCTGATGGATGAGCAGAGCTGCTGCAGCCTTATTGGCCATCAGACTGATGACTTCAGGAAGTAAGGGGAGACAGAAAGGCAGACTGACAACAAGAGAAAGAGGATAAGGAATGAGAACATACTTGAAGCCTGGTGCCATGTTGGCACAAGTCCCCGTGCGAAGCCAGATGCAGTAAGGGTCACGGGAGGCCAGGCATGCTCTGGAGGAAGAGGAGACAGAAGAGAGAGGGTAATTTATGGTTATTTGGAGGTCCAGGGGGTTCTATTGTAATGGCATAAAATGCATAGACTGACTGAAAATAAAGCAGATCATTAAAGATTCAGCAACTCCCATTTTCCCATAGAAATGGTCTAAATATCTTCGTCAGATCATGAACCTTACTTACTTTGTCAGTTATTTTTCTTCCTGAGCTTATTTGGCTGATCAAAAATATTAACATTAAAACTCAAAAGCATCTAGAAAAAGTTTAATCCTTCCTATCCATCAGCGATTTCAAGTTCAGGCAATGAATCAAAAGCAGAAAAGATAACTAGTTCAATGGGAATCTAAATAGCAAAATACAATGTACAGATTTTTTCCCCCTCTCATTTAAATTCATAAGAAATTCATTATAGCCAGCTTTAACAAAAGCATTTGTCATTCAAAAAGTAGGAATACTTCAGTTAAGCAAAGCGTTACTACAAACGTGGACAATCTTGTTGGTATAACTTGTCTTATTATAGAAAAACCCACAATGATCACAGAAACAACTTTAATCTGACAAAAGAAAAAATACAATTCTATGAAAATGAACAAATGAAAGTCAGACATTGCTTTTCAACCATCCAACAGTCCTGTTGGTACAAATAACATTTTGCTACAGAGACCTTTAAGGCAATCCCTGACATCAAACAATTCCTTTAACTGTCAGTGAGACTTCTGCATGTACTTTGGTCCACTCCTCATGAGCAAACTGCTCCAGTTGACTCAGGTCTTTTCAGACACCATGTTTCAGCTCCTTTCAAAGATGCTCAATAGGATTTAGATTAGGGATCATAAAAGGCCACTTCAGAATACTCTTAAAGGTATAGAGGACAATCTTTTATTTCTTGTTGGATCATCTAAATAAGTGGTCCTCCTGATTATCATACCCCTTAGCTCTCTTTTTCTGCACATTCTCACTTTCAGCCGCATATCTCTGGTTTGAGGGAGTCATCGAAGCTCACCTTTCTTACCTCTTTGGGTATAGAACATGGCCGAGGGTCGTAAGAGAAAAAGTGTCTGCGAACTGTATAAGTAGAAAAGAAAGGCCTGTATCGCGGAATGCTATCGGGGAACTCTCCTCACAAAGCATTATGGGATATGCTGTCAGAGCGGCCCGCTGTCGCTACCCAACAGGGGCGACTAATAGCTAATATGGCACGTGGAAAAATGGGCTGAAAATATTATCAAGCTATATATTTTAAACGAGGTTGAATAAAAGCCCTCAAATGGCCTTTTGAAGCCTGCCACACAAGGTAGATAAGGAGATGTTCAAAGAAATACTTGCATTGAAGATCAAGCACACACATAATACAGCTTCTTAACATCCCTTTTTTGTTTAGGGACAGTGAGCCGTCACGCCGTCTCATCATGTGCTTCTGAAACACACACAGGCGCAGGTGACAGCAGCCGCCATCAGGAAGCCTCTTCAAATTCAAGAAAGCCCACGGTAACACAAACAGTGGCCGATATCCCAGACAGCACAGCACAGCACACGTGCCTGTTCACACATCTACTCTCAAACGCCTTCATCCATTACCAGTCCAGTTCTATTTGCCTTCTGCCTATCACTTACGCACGGACACGCAGTGGCACAATTCACAAGCAAAACACAACGCCGACAAGGAGGCCAGCCAAAACAGCAGTGCAAGTATTTACCAGTGCTGTCACACAATCACACCGCAGGTCATTCTGAATACAGAAAGCAAGTCCCAGCAGCCAGGGAGTGAAGTCAAGGCAATATTTCTCAGCAAGAATGTGAGATTTCTGAAAGCGAAAAAATATTGGAAAGGATGAAAAGAATTCTTGAGGTTTGTTTATCTTATTTTTTTTTTTTTAAGACAACCAGTGAAATACTCAGCTTGGTTTTTCTCCACAGTTTTCAGAGGCTGTTTTCCTCTCTACTGAGCTCTGATGTGACTACAAGTGTTGTTGTTTTTTTTTTTTTATTAAATAACTAACAAGTCTGTGGCACTTACGTGTTAACAGCTGATCATCCAGCTCTTAAGGGGTAGCTTTATTGTTTTGATTTGTTTAGCCAGGACACTATACAGTCTCAGATCTGAGGCACTGAGAGGAAACAACTAATTCTTCCCTTCACAACACACCTAAACCATTTTTGATGGCACAGTCATAAACACTTTTTTGAGCAGATCATTGCCCAAAGCATAACATTACCTCCTCATTGTTGCCTCATTCCTGTAGTACAGGCAGCTGGTTTCCCACCACATCCAACAAAACAGACCCCCTCATTGGCCAATGATCCAGTTCTGATGCCATTTCACCCAGTGCTGGTCTTTTTGGCAGTGAAGATTGGTCCACATTGGGACTCTGAATAGCCCATTTCTATATAGTCCAGTTCAGTTCAAATTACAATGTACTAGTATTCTGACAACTTTCTATCAGCTATGAAAAGGCCAAATTCTAACAATGCAAGCAAAAATAATTTGTCAAAAAGATTTTCATTCCACAAATCATGATAAAACGTCTAATTTATGGTTCGTAAAAGTTAAATCCACTCGAAATGTTGTTCATCAACTATTTAATAAATAAATCTAATGCAGGCATCATTCACACTCATTATTTTATGTCATTCCCGCTCTTAAGTTTGAGTTTTGGGTGTAAAAACCCCAGTGAAATGATCTGATGTTTCTGACTGGGAGCAAACTATGTGTATCTTTGCGTGCTGGAATTCCAGCTGGTGGAAGCCTCTCTTTGCTCCTGCAGCTGTTGCCACACCAGACAGGCTGGCTTTCATTCATCCCGCTCAGTGATTAAAATGAGGCTGATTAAAACCAATGTAAGTGTGTATGAGTGTGTGTGCACGTGCATCCCTCTCAAGTGATGAATGTGCTCTAATTTGGGCAGTGAGATCTGTTCTTTTCAGCCTAATGAAGTCTATAAATACAGATCCTTTATGTTCATATTTTACGATTCAGATCCCCCCATTATTACCCCGAATACACACGTGTTTCTACAATATTCATTATGTTACCAAATTAGGCTTGCTATTTTAATATTTAAAAAGATTCCCCCATTCGTAGGGAACAAACTTCCAAGATTTTTTACAAACTCATACCCCTGAAAGTGGCTTCAATTCATTACTTTAACTAATTTTTTGTTTGTGCCAGTTTTACTTCTGTTCCTTACTTTTTGCAGGCTCCATGTTGGGTGCAGCGGCTGAGTGGTATTCTGATAACACAGCTGGTAAAGGCAACAAACAATGCGTGATGGTCTTTATCCAACTCCAGTCCCAGAACTCTTCTGTCCTCCTGGCCCTGAACATTGCACCTGAGCAGACAAACAGAAAATAGAGCATTACTCTTAAACTTGGATACGGGTTTAATCATCTGCAAGAGCCACATTAGAAATCTGAAGAGCAATACTTGGAGGGGTTATACACGTCGATGTCCTCTAGCAGTTTGGACCCAAAGCTGTCATTGGGATGTGTGCTAGCCAGAACTTTCAGGACATGGCCATCGTCTGAGCCCAGGAACATCACCGTTCTGTCCTTAAGGGGACCAGCTGAAACATCAACCACAATCTGGGTCAACTTTGACCTGAAAGAAAGAAGAAAAAAAAGCGTTTAAAATCCTACCTATAATATTACTTTGCATAACGTTTTGAATGCATTTAAAATTAATAACTTACAGCAAAAGGTATGACTTGTATGACAAAGTATAAAAAGCAGATTGCAGGTTAAAGCCTCACAGATGTTGTCATTGTTTAGAAAATATGTGAGGAACTGGTTTTTGAATTAAAAATGTATTTATATATAAAGAAATTTAGGCTTTTAGGTTGTTTTTGTGAGAAAACTTTACTTCTGCATCAAAAATCAATAACTACCTACTCTCTACACAGAGCTGAAGCATCGCTGAATATTTGGCCCCTAGGTAAAACAAAAAAAATAAAAGATAAAGATAAATTGAAGTTTCTTGATCTCACAATTGAGAAAGTAACACTCTGCATTTAACCCATTCCCTTTGTGGAGCAGTGGACTGACTTTGTGCAGCGCCTGGGGAACAATCAGGGATTAAGGGTTAAAATGAGTCTCAGTTTTTAGGAAAAAAAAACTTTTATCAGTTGATTTGCTTTTAAATCTTAAATAAACTTTTCAACTAGGCCACCACTCCCCTCAGAAGAAGGTCCTACTGAGATTTGAACTCAGATCACTGAATTCAGAGTTCAGAGCTCTAACCATTTCACATAGTTCCCTTATTAGACAGGACTTTGTTTGCATTTTGTCCAAAATTTAACTGGCAATTTGCTCTTTAAATGAGCCTTCTATTTACTTTGCTTCATTTATCTTAGGAGGTGATTATTCTGTTGATTTTCCTTAAAATACGATTCTTCAAACTACAGCCCACAGATCAGTAAGCAATAATTTCTATTTTGTTGATATTCTTTGTGTAGAAGGGACACAATGGCTCCAAAAAACAAACAAACAAAGATGCTAATGCTATTCGAAATGCTGCTAAAAAAAACAGCTAATGATGCTAATGGGATCTAGCACATCTCCACTACTTCCTGAACTTGAGGCAACTATTTTCTTTCTTGTCCTTCATTACTGGATGAACTGATTAATCCACGTCTGGTCATGGTTACTGAGATCAGGCACACCTGGATTAATCAGTTCATCCAGTAGAAAAAGACAGGAAATAAAAAAAGCTGCCTTAAGCTCGGAAAATGGTGAAGTTGTGCATAGAGCTATTTGAAATTAAATGTCTAAATGCACCCACTATGTTGTCTTTTAAATTACAGTTAACCAGCTAATAATAGGGAAATTTAAAAAGAATTGCCTTAATTTAATCACAATTAAATTCAGCAACAAGATCACTCTTATTAACGTTTCAAAATCAGTAAAAAGCCAAATGTGCATTTAAACTTCTACTTGATATTAACTTTGAAAGATAAAGTTGCCTCTGCATACTGACAGATGGATCCAATCACTTTAGTTACATATTGTTTTATATTATAGCAAAAAAAAAAAAAAAGATTGATCTGACAAGACAAGTTAGCAAGATTAAAAACTTTCTTTAGGATTTAGAAACCTGCAGCATTAAAAAAAGAAAAGAAGAACAATCATGAACTTGTTGCCAAGATACACAATAATGTGTCAGACTCTTCCTGCTTTACTTATATCCTTACTTATCTTTGTTCTCCATAAAACGGCCATGAAAAGAAAACGAATCAAGGCTCCCTTCTCACCCTTGTGGCCCGATGGGCTCACCCCGTCAAACTGACTGATGTTACATAAAGGAGCCAGCAGATCTGCGCTACCCTTCGGATATCTGCATCATCGTTATCTGGGTCAGCTCGGACCTCTCAAGCAGAGAGGCTAATTCCAACATGGAATTAAGAATCTCATTCTCATTTCAGAGTGGTAATTAGAATCCATCAGAAACTCATTTGAAATCTGCAGCCGTAGATGAAAAAGGTCACAGAATCTCTGAGCTGCTGAGTCGGAGGCAGCTGGAGCAAGAACTTACAGAGAGGCAGCAACTAATCACGGCTGATACCGATGATTATCCTCCAGGCTTTAGGCCGGGATTGTGGAAACACTGTCCCTCACTGTGGCTGTAATTCTTTAACCTGCTTCTTCGGGGTACACTTCAAACCTTCCTCTTTAATTCTGACCTTCCAGAAGCCGTTTTATTTTTTTGCAGGGCTTCCAGGAGGATTTCGTTTAGATGTTCTCTCAGTGATAAACCGCTAACATATTCTGCTTTTAGCTGCAAGCTGGCTTAACTAGATTCACACTGCAGGAAGGTTACATCTGATGATAATTTCAAGAGCATATTTATGGGTAGATTCCAATTCCTGCCAAAAACAGGAAAATAGTTGGGGGTGGGCTGGTGTCAACTGTGGGTGTAAGCCAGTCAATAGCTGCTTATCTCATGAAGCAGATTCCTTTCCTTCCACCATCTTCAGCAGGTGCAAAGGTTTCTAAATTCTCTTTCTGACAGAAAATGACAAACTCAACTCTTGCCGCCCACATGCTTAACCTGGCTATTGTTGATGATTTAGACCATGCACTGCGGCATGAGGGCTTTCTAAAGGTCTAAAGGGAATACAATCTTGCCCAAACACAAAATGCAAATTGAATCAAATGTCACAGAAGTTCTAGAGTAGAAAATAATGGTTCCACATTTTCCATCATCGCACTCGCTGCACTTTGAGAGGCTGCTGATACTGTAAAGCCTAATCATTCACCCTTTCTGCCAAATCAGTTGGGTCTCAAGACCTGAATCGTTCCGACATGCATAATAGGACTCCAGTATGTAGAGTAAAGCTCTATTGCCTGTTACCTGCTGGATGTTCGGGTAAAGCAGGGCCGATCATTGACTGAAGGTACAGCCTCATCCATCAGAGGATATGATTTAATGAAGGTTAACATTTCATCTGGAAACTGAACTGAAGATTTGTAATCTGAGGCTGGGCCATCGCCTGCACAGGTACCAGGTCTTGGGGGGAAAAAAAAGAAAACTATTACAATCAACAGTCTTATATGCAATATGTTTATTATACTACATTTTTGCTACATAAATCCTGTTTGTTGGAACTCTTATTTGAATAGTAACTTCTCACCTTGGTCTGGGAACCTGCTCATCTGGGACTGGAGTCCAGGATGAGTCACTGGTTCTCTGCTCTTTGAACTTCCCGTTAAAGACTTTCTCAATGTCGTCCATATAGAAGGCACAAACCGCTGAACCTGGGATACTGAGGAGACAGCGAATAATGATTGTTGACCTCATGTCATTTTATTCTAATCCTTAGTAAGCTTACAAAAGAAAAAAAAAGAATTATGCAAAATAAAAACACAATTAAATAATAGATCATTGAGTGTTGGAAGGAACCAAAAAAAAAAAAAAAACAGCCAGACAAATCATAAGATGACAGCCTTTTTGATGCAATACAGACAATCATTACAGTGAGTTCTCTGACCATGAAGTCTCAGGGCAAAGTATGTATGTATTTTGCAATCTAAAATTGTTACTCTTAGTCTCTCCGATGTAAGATTTGAGGCCCTTAAAGGGGTAATTGAATGATTATATAGGATATTTGGTGCTGGTCCTTAAGGTCTCTGAATGGGTGTGTAACATTGGCTGGGCTAAAAATGGGATATTTGCTCTTCTATGAGCCCTAATGCAAGCCTGTTTATAAGCAATAGAATGAAACAAGAGGTTTTCTTCCTTTTATGGTATGATCATAAATATTTAGATGAGCTGTGTACTGATTGATTGGTTTACAACAAGCGAAGCTGCTGAGCAGATGCATCATAGCAACAAGCACTCACTCACTGAAACATCAAATTGTTTATATGGTAGGGTGACCAGACATCCTATTTCTCCCGGACATATCCTACTTTTCATATCTAAAAAAGGTCGAGGGGGAGTTTCAAAATCATCTGGGATTTTGGTCGACTACAGTGCAGCAAGTAGTCAAATGGTAAATGGTAAATGGCATGTACTTATATAGCGCCTCTATTCAAGTCAGGAGACTTGACCAAAGCGCTTTACACTACATTCATTCACCCATTCACGCACACACTGATGGTGGCAAGCTACATTGTAGCCACAGCTGCCCTGGGGCTCACTGACAGAAGTGGGGCTGCCGTACACTGGCGCCACCGGGCCCTCTGCGGGCCCTCAGTAGACGATGCAGGTGAAGTGTCTTGCCCAAGGACACAACGACACAGAAAGTCGGAGTCGGGGCTTGAACCGTGAATCCTTCGATTTCAGGACAAACTCCCACATCCAATGCCACTGTTGCCTGGTGTACGGAGGCAGGGAGCCAGCAGGGGACGGTGGGCCCGAACCTGACTCATTGACGGTAGCCTGGACACCGGCGGCCCCGTGCCAAGCACGGTAAGGCAGGCGGGGGGAAGCACATTGTTAACACTGGAAAAATGCCCAGGGGATGACCCAGGATCTCGGCTTTCCAGGGAGCAACGACAACGAGGTCTTTAAGCTTCTTTAAGCTTCATCTTAATTTAACTATACATACTTCTTGTCATTATGGCAAAAAGGCTCAATATCTGGCTTATCAGACATTTTATTTTTACTATTATTATTATTTCTGCAGGTATTTTTTTTATTATTATTATTATTTTTAAGACAGTTATATTTTCAACTAAGTCCTTACAGAAATGTCAACGTTTTTATCACAAAGGCAACAAAAACAGACACTGCACTGTTGAGACTTTTCCAGACAGACCCCTTTACCCATCATAAAATACTGGATTTTATAAAATAAGTAGCAACTAATGAGGTCAGTCTCATGGATTTTTATAGGCACACTGAAAAAGGAAGGAAAAGAAATAGCACAAAGGAAAAAAAATAGGTAAAGGGATTAATTAATGGAAAATAGCAAGGGGAGAGAGATTCCAAGAAAAACCTATATACATTCTGTGAAGATAGCTGTTAGACTGTACCTGAAAAGACCCTTTTTGACATGTTATTATCCCTGACCTAAATCTTAAAAGGGACCCAATTTCTTCATGAAATCTTTAACTCTCAAGAGTAAGAACCTGGGCACAGCGTTTCTGGTTTTTTAAATGATGTTCTCATTTCCATAAATGTCTACTGAAAGAAGCTTCTTTGCTTTCCAACAATAACCATACATCCCAATTCTAACAAAATGTAAATATTTAAAAATGGTTCTGCTTTTCCAAATGACCTCTAAATGTTTAAGCATATTGACTTTTTAACATATTCCTAAGCAAAGCTTATTGTCCTTTATTTTGATCAGGGATGCAATTTAAAATATAGATCTAAAAGCTAACATGCTTCACTCCCCTAAAATAGTTACCCATATAATTTGCTATAAATTTGTCACTTTGAAAAACAGCATAATTCTATGCCCACTATCCAAAACATATTCAAAGGTGTTACTTGTGTATTCACGTTGCTTGAAGAAGGGTGTCCTAAAGCACATTTCACAAAGGATTTCACTCACAAATCACTAATATAATGTTTGTTTTTTCCCTCACAAAAAAAACAAACTACAACACTAACAAACAGAGAAATAAAAAAGAAACTCTAAGAAACTCTATTGTGATCTAATCACAATTTAAATCAACTAAAATAGTCCTTTGTGAGATTACCTGTTGGACTGGGTGGTAAACACGCCAACAACCGCCGGCCTCTGGTTGATCTGCAGCACATTTGTCAGAGACTGAAGAACGTCAAAGTAGAAGAACGAGTCTCCAGGAACTGAACAGTTTAAACGAGCCTGAAAAACACAAAGTGAGTTTAGTGATTTGGCTGTTAAAAAAATATATAATATATAATATAAATAAATAAAACAGGATTGGAAGCTGTCCAAAAAATAAGTGACTATAGCAGCTACCAGTGCAGTTAAATCAACATCAACAACACATACATTTCAAATATAATGTAAAGAATATAACAGCATCATATAAAATCTGTCTAATTCCTAAAATTATTTTGATAGGATGGCATGTATTTTTATTTATTTATTTTTTATGAGAAAATACGGTTTCAAAGAAGAACTTTGACACTTGAAAGAAAATTGAAAGCAGGATGTTTTTAACAACAGTAGATGGAGCTTTATGGCCTGTCGGGTAAAGTTATTATAAAATGAAGAGCTTTCTACAAAATATGAAATAATAAAAAAAAATGAAAATAATACTAGTAATAATAAATTACAATAAAAAAAAACAAAATCAATCAGTTAATCCATTAGCAAATACCCTACTTTATAGACGGACATAAAAGTTTACGAAATGATGATTCAATTTGGCAGCATTCTTTTTTAGGGATCATCATAGCATCAGAATTTGGCAGAAAAAAAAAGTCCTCCCTGATGCAACCAAGATATAGACCCAGTTCCCACATATTCAAATCAAACACTTAGATCATTGCGCCACTGAGGGACTAACAAGGATTTCACTGAAATATGTTCAGTAACATTAGTCTAGAAAAATAAAATTACATTCTGTGCTTCTGCTGCAGAATTCATTGCTGGTTTTATTGTAGTCTAACAGAATTTGAACTGTGATATGTTGGAAATGTACAAATAATATTACATTATGTTAAATAAGGATAAATGAGACAATGGTACAAAGATAGGAAAGTAGAGTTTCATCCCAAGCTTTTTAAATTTCTAAAAATACCAAATGATTTATTCATTTTAAATGATTCTATCATTAATCAGATTCATACGTTTTGCTCAGGAAAATTACCTTCAGGAATGAAGTCCAGTATCTTTCCAGAACTCTGGGGGAACCTCCGTTATCGTTCTTACAGACTCGTGCAACTCGAGAAAACACAACCTAGGGAAAATAACACAAATAAGATTTTGATATGGAAAGAGTGAGACGTGTACTTGCTTCGCTTATTGGTTTGATTTAACGCCTTTAAAACATAATATTAAAGACACAGCAATAATAAAACAAACATTTATAGAAAGATATAAACACATCCTTTAGGGCTTTTTCCCCGTTTTATTGCTTTTTAAAAGTTTTAACCAACTTCTTTGCTGGTGGAGAATTTTCCCACACATACATACCTTGCCCAGGGCTGTGTATTCCACTGCGATCTCACTCAGGAAAAAGTAGACATAGTTACCATAGTCAATGGCGTGCTGGAAATGAGGCTCTGCAGAGAAAAGAATGAATAACAATCATCTATAGTATTTATTTTTAAGGTGCTTTTTTCCCTCTAACATTTAACCTTCTGTTTGTTATTGAAATCACTCCTAATGGAAAAGACTTCCTCGGTTCTACAACTTTTCAGATATGGACCCTTTTACTGTTGCAAGCTTTTCAAAAAAACAGAGACAGAAAAAGATCTTATGATTTAAGGAGAGAAATTGCCATGGTTGACCTGCAACTGAAACTTAGCTTTCACAATCCAACTAAGAATCGATTGTGTATCCAAACAATCCTCAGAGCAAAGCTGTACTTGAAAGGTGGAATGTCAATTTTCATCCAAAAATCATTTAAGATCTACTGATTTTTGGTTTAAGCAACAGAAATAAGTGTTGAAATAAGGGGATAATATCAATATGGCTATAAGTATAGATATTTTTTAACACAATGAGATTTTTAAGGGAAATATGTTTTCACTTATATCATAAAGCATACGTTTTTGTATAAAAGTGTGATTTAAAAAGCATTTAAAAATAAACACTCTAAATCCCTGACAAACACATGCAAAAATAATAATATTAATGCATTTTAGAAAAAAACAAAAACAAAACAAAGTACAGCAAAAAAAAAAAAAAGATTAAATACAGGAATAAAATCTTTTATCTGCTTTGACTGTTGAGCCGTTTTCCCTCATTTTCTTTCTTTGAGGTAGTTATAAAATAACATTTTCTACATTAAATCACAAAACCTCAGCTTTAGTTTCAGCAGGTTTACATCATAGGTGCCTGCTGTGAAGATCTGCGAGCGCACCGTGAGGGAAACGTACAAAGCATCCGTAGAAGTCTGTGTGAAAGAACCTCAGGGAGTCATTGACTAGAAAGAATATTTCACACAATGGGTAACCATTGCAATTTATTCTTTTAAAGGCAGCATATTATGTTTAAAGGTTTTTAAAATGATGCAAACGTATTCGAATTAGGGGTTTGAGTTTTAAACGTAGCATTAATTCAGTCAGGGCACGAGTTGTGACTATGTAAAGCTGTGTTGCGATCTAGATGTGATTAAGCTGTTAAAAATCAGAAATAACAAATAACAGATAGGGAAGAAAACTCTAGCCATCAAGTGTTTAAAGTCGTATAAATACCTCGGAGCCATTTGGAGTCATATTTGACCGTCCTGAGGACTGGTCGGCCCTCGCCAAGGCTTCTGTAGATGACGGCGTCGCTCGCAAGAAAGTCTGTCATGGTGGCTGAATAGAAGTCTCCCCCTGTAAAAAACAAAAAACAAAACAAAACTTTTAGGCAATTATTTTTTAACAAAAAAAACTTTAAACTCCAAATATTACATATAACTTATGTGCTCTGAAAAAGATAAAAGCATCCCTGAACAAACGAATCAGTCTTGAAAGATATTAATTTACCTTGACCCTTTTTCTTTATTTTTCTAAAGTAAAACTGAAAGCTCTGATGCATTTTAATAGGATGTTATGCGATACACCAGTAAGTTGTATATTTGTTTAAAAAAAAAAAAAAAAAAAAAGCAGTGTTGTGCATTTGTATTCAAAAGCCCTTCTCTGAAGTGCATGTCTGTATTTCTTCAGACCAAAACATTTTTTGCCCATTCTTTAAAGCATTTCTCCAGCTCGGTAGCACTGAGAAACATCTCAAAATATCAATTTCTATAAGAATCTGAGTCAGATTTAGGTTTGAAACTAGAATTGAACATAGAAATAAACAAGACAAGATGCTTTAATCTAAACCATTCTACTGCAGCCCTGGCTGCATCAGGCTTGTTCAGCTTGAAGGCGAATTTCTGCCTCAGCTTTTTTTATCAGCTTATCTCAATAGATCTCCCAACAGTACTGACCGCTTTAACCTTTTTCTCACACATTTAACATTAAGAATGTTTAGTAACCAAAAAACCATTTTCGCACATCTGCAAATTTTCTGATTTTGTAATTAATTTTCAATTATTTCCATCATTTTTAATAGGCCAGATTTCTGACTAATATTTGACAATGACGAAATAAAGAAAATAAATATTTTTTAGGAGTATTAAAGCTCTCTGTTACAAATCTACACATTTATCTTAATTTTAAAATACATATTCTACTTTAGAAAACGGTATCTCTATTTTGTTCTGGTCTACCACATATTAGCCCATTAAAATACTGTACAGAGTATTTCACTGCTACATTTCTAAATGTACTTTCAAAACATGCATTACGGAAAATATCAGTGTAAAATAAATCAATATAAAAGAAAATGTTGCTCTTTTTAATGTTCATGCAGAGACCTGTTGTCTGACTGAGAACTTACCAGCAAACAGTCCAACATTAGACTGGATGGATTCAAATGGACAGCGAGCCTGACCGACCACTTCTTCTCCAACCTGTTCCAAGGAGGTCATCTGAAATAAGACAAGGCAAATTCTTTTTATGGCTTGAAAACAGAGTAAACAACATTTTAAATGCATAAAAATATCAGCTTTTGTGAATAATTACCGGTAGTAGAAATGTTAACAGGATGTCATCAGGATTAAAAAAAAAAAAAACAATACTAATCTGTCCACCTTGTGGACTTTTTGATTCTGTTTAAGTTTCGTTTTGAGTTTTTATTTACATTTTTGTTTATGTTGTTTTGTATTTTCTTGGTTTGGTTGTTTTCTAGTTACAGTTAAGCCCATTTTTCCCTGGTTGCTCTTTGTTTTGATTTCCTTTCCCCTTGGGTCCTCTAGCTGCTTTTGTCCACACCTGCTCCCAATTAACTTATTTCTCAACTCTTGGTTCTGTTACCTATACAGTATACATTCCTCCTCTTCAGTTCATCAGTGCTTGTTTCTATTCATTACCTACTCCTCATATGTTTCTCCCTAGTGGCTCTTTGTTTTGTTTTTTTTTATTTCCTTTTTATTGTTTTTGGATTCATGCTTCTGTTACCATTTATTCGTTTTTTAAATCGGCAAAACTCATCTCTGCATCTGTGTCCTCAACCAAACTCCACCCAACCAGACACTACTCAGTTGGTGACAGTCATTTTTTTAGCAAATCCCTTTGCATTAATTTTAGTGTGCAAACAATTCACCTTGTGCTTGATCCCTTTCTAATGCACTGAATTTAACAGCACAGATAAGCGAAAAATAAAAGGTCAATGTTTATAATGCATAACAAGACAGATTCTTTTGTAATGAATGCCATTTATTTATTTGGCAAACGCTTCCAACAGAAACTCCATCAGGAACATAAACATCTGTTTGCTAACAGAGGACAGGTTAATGTATTCAAGATAGTGCTACTGACAACAACTGTTTCATATATTTCACTTAATTATCATGCTGGTAATATTAAAGTTGACCGGTTAACGCTCAGATATCGTCTTAGCATCCTTGTGGCAGCTGTGCTCTTCTTTCTGAGGATGATGCTTGAATGTCTAACAGAGAGTTTAGCCTCCTGAGAAGCCTCATAAATACACCTGTCTGCTATTTTCTCCCTCGGGGAGCTGAATGTGTTTCGAGCTGCAAATGCTGAACTCTGACTTTCCTACCAACCTACTTTTCTGTTTTTAATTCCGAATGAGGCCTTAGGTTCCTGTACTTCCCCTTTTAAATCAGAGCAAAGCTTTGTTCCCTTTGTGCACACCTTCACAATTCCTATTTTTACTATCTCCTAACTGTCTGGCTCAAGAATTAAAGTTAATTTAGCCCTGAAAATGCTTAATAAATGCATACATGGATTTCTCCCTTTCCACTTTGGTATTCATCTTTAACAGCCTTGCCTCTGCAGCCACATGCAGAGGAAATTTCCCCTAATTTTATTGTAAATTGCCTGATGCATTTGCAGCACTTGGAGACAACAATTTTGGTGAATTAAAAACCCACTAAAGGTTAAGGTCTGGCCAGAGATAGACGCACATCTTTTAATTTAGTTAACTTTTTATCCAAGTTTTTACATTGTTAGAGACAGAAAATTGTTGGAATTCATTAAATACATAGATGTCACTAAAACTGAAGAAATAAGAGAACAGAGAAAACAATCTGAATAAAAATAAACAAGCAGATAAAACAATTTTCATATATATGTAAAGCCTTTTAAGATTTTTTAAATAAAAAAAAAACAGCTTCACCAAATAGCTATATACATTTGAACCTTTTTGTAGAATAGACGTCAATTTTCCCATTATTATATAATATATATATATATATATATATATATATATATATATATATATATATATATATATATATATATATATATATATATTTCACAAATTCCAACAATTTCTCCTACAACATCTGATCAAATCGTTAATAAGAGGGGTTTAAAAAACTTAAATTAAGTTTCAGTCAAATTCTTTCCATAACGTACCACAAATTACTGTTTGGGAAACTTTCCACATATGATCCCATACTTCATCTATCTGGATATTTAACTTAAATTCCCACAAAGTATTCTAGGTAGTATCGCATGACCTATTTATAATGACTTTCTTGCAGCATAAATAACTTAAAAATGAGTTAATGGCCATAAATAAGAAGAATACATAACATAATTTGTACTTGTATGGAATAGATTTAAAAATATTGTAATTGATTATTTGTTTAGACTGTTACTGTTTTAACTTTCTATGTAAGGTTTCCAATAAAATAAAATAATTGTTCTGGAAACCTATAATAATTTCTTTTCTAAATATACCAGCTATGTATTATACTTTGAAATCATCTAGTGAAAAACTGCATTTCTGTTTCTGTAGGTTCCAAATCTCTTCTTTATATCAAACAATGTTAAGACTGAAATAAAAGCCTCATGTCTTCAGGTGAGCGTTCTTTTTTTTCTCCCTCTGCAGCCCAAGATTTCAAAGAACAAGAAGTTTCAGCTAAACAGGGTCATAAGCTGTCAATCAAACCTCCAACACTACAGTGGAAGGGTAAAAATAAGAAACAGCTTCTCTTGAGAGGCACCTCAGATGATGGGATTTATGACAGTTTGTTTGGTGTTGACGAGACAGCCAATTATGACTGGTGGAAAACACAGCCAGAATCAAAGTTATCATGTCCCTGAGACAGATTTCCTGCTTATTATCTAAAACACAAGAGGCAAACAGGGTTTGTAAATTCAGGCTCTGAGTGGGGTAATGGATATGATTAAAAAAAGTCACAAGCTAGAAGGAAAACCTGAACTTAAGACTTATTAAGAAAGATTAACTCTTAATTTGTGTTGTTGGTATAAAAGTTGTGAGTCAGTGTTAACCCAACAGTCATTGAATGTTGTTTTAAATTTTAAATAACAAAAAAAAAAAAAAACATATTTTACCTTCAGGGCCTACAAAACTCTTTAGAGGTTGCATATTATATTCTTTTATATCAAACTTATGTTTTTTCTAAGCAATGTATTTGAAAAGAACAATAACTCAAATTGTAGCTAAGATACCATTCAGCAAATTTCATATGGTGAAAAAAAGGTTTTGAGTTTATTAAGCAGTGGAATAAGCTATCCTCTATGTTTTGCAATACATTCATTTTTCAGAACAATACTGAAGCATGTTATAGAATGTTTATCAAGTAATTTCAGTGCAGTTAAGAGGTAATCCAACTTCAACTAGCTGAGCACTTTAGCTGCTGTCTCAGAATGATAACATCCTAAGCATAAGGTGTATCATATAAGTCACATTTTTATTATAAAGCTACTAATGTGTAAGGTTGAGAGAAAATTATAGTATTTTTTTTTATTACTTTATTCCATGTTGGGTAGAGTTTTCAAAATTGAGCTTTAGAAAGTTTGGCTGACAAACATCTGTCACTGCAACAAGAAACTGTTCAACTGTAAGCTCCAACCAGTCTGGATACAGTCAGTAACGTACAATAGCAGTGATGAGCATTTTTCATTGGTTTACTGCACCGACTGGAAACGCTCAAACGTTTCATTCGAAAGGACACTGATTGGTTTTACTTAAATGGCTTTAATATCATATTTGCATTAAACTTTGCAAACCTTAACAAACAGAAAAATCTCTTCATGTCTGTGCAAGTTTCACAAAGCCTATCTGGATCTTTATTATTCTTTTAGAAGCAGTCCTGCACAGCACAAGCGTTCATCAGAACATCTAGCAAAAAAATCTTATCCCTATATACAAAAAGAACAGATTTTCACAATGGACTACATCCTAAAATCACAGCCATATTTTTGTAGCTTTGTCTATTACTGTCAGAAGAAAAATATTATATTTGTATATACAAAGTTTAACCTGTGAAGTATTTTTTAACAACATAAGCAAAAAAAAACAGTTGATTTCACACAGTTGATTCGTGTACAATGGAAAGAAGTTCATTTAATGTTATGCAGCCAGTTTCTTAAACATAATCATTTCTAAATTATGCACAAAACTGAACCTGAATTTACAGCAAAATAACTGTGAAACTTTGACAATGTTAATGTTCAACAGAGTCCTGATTTGAGAGCAGCAATATGCTTTTAAGCTGCAGTGTGCAGTCTGATTTCCCGTTTTTTTTTTTTTTTTTTATTAATGCATCTGCTATAAATGCCAAGATCCACATAACAGTATTAGTGTTTTACAACCGCCTTCACCCCTAAAATTGGGGATTATATGTCTGTTGGGCGAGTCTAAGCCATAAATGGGTGGCAGGTCAAACCCCGCCTCCTCTCTACAATAATCACTGCAGTTTAAACCTCTTAGGGGCTGTTTGTTTATCCTGCAGCTTTAGAAGATGTTTTTTTTTTTTTTTTTTTTTTTTTTTACATTAAATAGAATTCCAAAACGCTAAAATGTAGGATATCTTAAAGTGAACAGAATGTTTTTGTGAAACTTGGATACAACTCTGACCAAACATTAGCTTTTTAAGGCCAATGCAGCTGTAAATCCCTACTTAGTATCCCACTGCTCAGCGTCAACTATTTGAGATTTATAAATTAATCTCTTTAACCCCAGAACCAAATAAACATCAGAAAATAAATAAAATTAAACAGTAATTAAGACTTCTGTTAGCCTTTTCTAACAACTCAATATCTTTTAAGACCCTCCAAAACCCAGGAGTTATTTCCCACCATTTCAGCCAAGAAACTATCAATATTTATTGAGCTGGGAAAGAGCAGTCACAGAATGAGTAAAAATGTGTGTAAAAACACATTTGAGGTTCTTCAAATGCCTGTCTAACCAGAGAGAAAAAAAAGGTGATAAACTCGCTCATAAGGGTAATGCATGTCTGAGACTTTACCTTGTAGTTCCTGCAGGTCGGGTTAAAGGCGTTGGTACCACAAGCAAACAAAGTCTCATCATTTCGAGGAACCAGAACTTTGACGTAGTTGTAGCACTCATCCTAAAACACACACACAAAAAATAAATATATTATGACAATGACATTAAACTGTCATTTGCTAAATTAACAATGACATCTAGAAGAGGTACACAAAAGACAAGCATGAAGTCTGAACTCACGCTGTTCTTTCCCCTGACTGTACACTTGCTGACATCTTTGGATTTCCATGTCAGCTTCTGAAACACAAGGCGAGTGTAAACTTAATAACCTTTGTATACTTTTACTGAAGTAAGTCAACCACACTTAATAAAAAAAGGATAGAAGGAAGATGATTCATGTGTGACTGGAGAGCTGTTTGTAACAACACTTCAGGTTAATAAGGGACACTGCTGTTAAGGCCAGAGCTCAGATAAATGATGATGTAATTGTTTCCAAAGTTTGCAGCTCTGCAGACCTTTTTCCTACAACAACAAACGAAGACAGCAAGAGCAAGATGGGTACAAAAGTCAGTTCAACATTTTCCAAGTGTCCTCGCATTTATTAATGTTAATATGTATGTTCATTTTTGAAATATTATAAACTACTGTCATCTTTTGTTTCATGGAAATTTAAGCTTTTTTATCAAACTTTTTATAAATAAATGGTAAGTGGCCTGTATTTATATTGGGCTTTTTCGTGTCAGAGGACTTGACCAAAGCATTTTACACTGCATTCAGTCATTCACCCATTCATGCACACAATCACACACTGATGGTAGCAGGATACATTGTAGCCACAGCTGTCCTGGGACTCACTGACAGAAGCAAGGCTACCGTACACTGGCACCACCAGTCCCTCCAACTTCCATCAGTAGGAAAGGTGCATGAAATGTCTTGAACAAGGACACGAAACTACCGACAACACTCTGGTTGCAAGGCAAACTCCTTTATATGACGCCACTGACGCACGTTTTTGTAACCAAACTTTAGGTGACATAGGATGGGAACTTTTATCATGTTGTCTAAAGTTTTTTTTTTTACTATTCTATAATAGGGGTGTCCTGATACAACCTTCTCATTTCCGATATGATAACCATAATGCAGCTTTGAATATTGACTGATATCAATATTAACCCCATAAAATATCAGGCCAAATCATAATTACTTTTATTACTCATTTTGTAGATTAAAGTATTAGGAAAGCCTTGATCAAATGACATTAGTCAAACAGGGAATAAAAGATGAGTTAAGAAAACAACTAAAACATTTATTATTAATGTTAATATTAATTAAATAGAAGTGGAGTGTCTCTATCAGCCCAGTAATATCTCTCCAATATCCAATAATGATATTGGATCAGGAAATACTTTTTCTTTATCATTATATATTTGTCATTCAGATATTCATGACAAATTATTCAGCACCTTCATTTTGTTATGGCTCGTCTTAAATGATTATTTTGATAACTAAAAAGTCATTAGTAACTTATTACTTTACACATATGTCAATATTGTAAAGAAACATATTACTTTCTGATAAAGGTAACTGGTAATATGAAATATGTTACATTCTGGATGTCACTTGACGAACACTGGTTATAAAAAATGTATTTAATAGAATCAGAAAGGAAAAAATTTCTAAGGTGTTGCTGCCTTTTTTTTTAATCAATAGGAATTCTGTGGGTTTTTAAACTTTTTTATTATTATTACACCCAGTGAGAAGCAGAACAAACACATTTGGTTTAGATTTATAACAAAGGATGATGAATTCCCAGCCAAAGAAAAGAAAATGCTTCTCTGAATTCAAAAGTAAATTCATGCAGAGATACAGAGCAGGATGCCATGCTGTCCTCAGATGCACCGTTGGGATTGAATCGTTGATAACGAGTGTAACATCTCACATCAAAGACCCGCTGTAAGCCCACCGTCCCACAATACACTGCTAGGTCTATTACTGTCAGAAGGCACCCCCTAACCTTTTCCCTTTGATGAGGAGAAGGTTTGGAGATCAAAGGAAGCGTGTCCTTTGTGCTGCCTCAGATATTACAAGGCGCTATAGTTCTGTTTTGCCGCCCTGATATTTAGTAGATCTATTGTGCAATAAGGAAAAAGGTTCTTTGCTGCATTGTCAGCTGTCGGTCCCAATATTGATCGTTTTGCTCTGAGGAAGATATTCTTATGTAAGACTGAAATCAGAATGAAGGTGCACGGTATGAAGCTTACTAAATATGTTGTGAAGCAAAGACAAGCCTGCTGAGTATGCATTCCTGTCAAACTTTATTTTCTTGAACCTATAAGTTTATTTTAAGATTAAAAGCTGCTCCATGTAAACTGAATGAAAATATAAAAAAAAAAACGAGCTAAAAATGGGATGCAGGCTGCAGCCTTGGTTAAATTCACGATACAAATCAAGGCAACAACTTTAATTTAGCAAATTACTATCTATTCACTAGCTGTAGGTGATCAGTCCAAAATGTAGATATTATTGAATCAGTGTTGGATCAAAACCGTTTTTTGTGAGATTGATATTTTTGTTTTAAGATTTGTTCTTTGATGCACTACTGCTGTTTTGACAAAAAGGCAACAGGCTGGTTGCCGCCGCTGGACTTGCAGCTCCATCCCAGCATGAAGTACGAGGAGGTAAAATCCCCCTCTGCTGTGTTTTCATTTGGTCTAAACAGGAGGGCCGACCTACAGGGAGCCTTCTGGGAATTATTCTTTGAAATTTTTAAATCATCACTCATTCTGGTTGAAAACTTTTTTATTGTAGGATTTTATCTGAAATCCCTGAATTCGTGGAGTGAAAATATGATTTATTTTTATACGGTATCTGATCAGCGCTACTTTAAAAAAATAACTTTTTTTTATTTGCTTTTAAATTGCTATATTACCTCATTTATTAAGGACTTATTACATATGCATCTTTTTGGTCTATTGTATAATTTTATTGACTTACATGGCAAAAACTGAAATAAAATTAAGCCAATTATTCTCAAAATAAGGATAATTTCCCTTAATATGAGCAAGTAAATAAGGCAATTTTCCATTGGCTTCCATTAAACGTTCATGATTAAAATAAGAAAAAATATATCATTATCCTTTTTGAAGTGCATATTTTATTTTAAGGACAAAAATATTAATTCATTGAGCAAATCATCTTTATTACTGCTCAAACGATGTCAATTGATGTCATGCTCTTGAAGTAGCCACCTATAATCTTTGTCTAAATGCTGTATACTGTACATGAAAAACATTTAAAAGATATTTCAAAATAAAATATTAGAACTTATTGGTAGTTATACCAATAAGTACTAATAGTGGTAGACATATGTTGCTTTGAATAGTTCTCCTTTAAGCTGTCTTGAAAATTTTAATTTGTTTTTTCTTAAGATCTTTTTTCCCAAATCTTTGTCACTGTGTGAGAAAACCTTAACTCGAAATTCAGATAAAGAACATTTATAGTATAAAAATGACCAATAAAAAGTATATTTTCAAAAATGCACAAATTGGCACCAATTATTTTAGTTTGTTGCTAAATCTAAATTGTTTCTCCTCAATGAGATAATCTTATTTGATAACATCCATGTGGTACAATCACAGAGAGGGATTATGAACTGATTCAAGAACAGGGAAAAAAAAAAAAAAAAAAGATTAATTCTAATTTTATTTTTAAACCAAATTAAGGCGTTTTTTTTTAAACAAAGGGTTCTGTAATCAGCGGCTTAACTAATTTAGAGCAAAAGAGACAAGCAGCACTTCCAGGGGAGACAGAGGTAATTCTGATGCACCAAAGTAATTCTGATACTTGGCGCAGGCATGTTTGCGGTCTCTGGAAGCATCAGATCCAAAAATAAACTATTCATCGTATGAATTTACTCACCAGCTGTGGAACAAACTCCTCTGATGCTGTCGTTAGGTTCACAGCAAAGACATGATCCCTGAGGAGTTCAAAGCAGAGTCAGGCACACAACCACATTTCAGAAGATTTATTGAATTCTGATGAAAGTGCTGTTCAGGCGCATCATCTAAATGCATCCATATCTGGAAGGTTGTCTTTGTGTCAAATTCAATTTTGTTTGTCATTCTCTTTGTTCAGCTGTTAATAATAATTGCAACTGTATGTTTAGCTCAATCATGCATCGGTGTTGATTTTGTGTTTACCTTGCTTTGCCAAGTGTAAACCTTTTTGACAAACTGCCTGGTTATAAATGTCAGTCAAAACCAGAGTCTAAAGATTAGAATTATGTTACAAATTTGTCCAAACCTATCTCACCTTTAATTTCATTAACTACATGTATGCATCTAGAGTGGAGTTTAGATGAGGTTTGTGGTTACATTTTCAAATTTAATTTAACATTCATACTTTCAGATAAGCAAAACAGTTAAAGACAGAGTGTACTTCCAATCACACATATTAAACACCAACTGCACTCATCACAAGTCAAGTGTTCACTTAGTATTAACTGGAGTTTCACAAAGTGTATAAAATCTGATCCTATATTTAAATGCCGAAATGATATTTAGGGGAAGTTTAGTCAAACCAGGCTGAACTTCCCAGACCAAATTTCCTATCAAAATGGTCAATTTTACTAAAGAAAATAAGTAGTCAACATTAAAATAAATACATAAATATATAATATAATTTTTATATTTTAGTCATGACATATTGAAATATTTAATACAAATAAAATATAAACACAAAGCACTGCTATCTTTAAATTAATCATTCCATGAATTAGAGCATGTGACTATCAGCAGAATAATCATCTGATCAAATTACCCAAATAAAAAACATGAATTGATAATTAAGCCTGTAATTGTTGTGAAGTATCTAAACCACACCTCTGGAATGCACATCTATAGGGATACAAGCACTTAAATATATTTGTATTCTATGGACCTTCTTTTAAACCCACTTACCTTGCTGCGATATAAAGAATATGATTAATGCGCAACATCCTCTGAAAGTCCAGGCCCAAGCGCAATGTGTCGTTGTCCTGTAGTAGACCCTGAAAACCGGGATACTGGTACGACTCTGCAAAAACCACGGATAATGAGAAATGTCAAATGATTCTGAAAAGTGAGCTTATTTCTTTTCTAAAAAAAAAATAAATAAAGCAGTTAAGGAAATTATACATCTGTTTAAAACCAGATCAAAATCAAACTAGATCTTTACATTAAACTAGACCGAAAAGACAAAAGTGTGTTTTTTTTCTCACATTCACTTAAAATTTAAATGGTTTAAATATTTAAATGGTTTACAATCTAACATTTAAAATCAGCAGGGATTATCGATGAGGCTATCTTTTTATTTTCGTTAAATTCGACATCAATCATTTGAAAGTACGTGACTGAAGACACCCCGTGTACTTTTAAGGGTAGGCTTAAAGTTTTCCTCTTGATAAAGCTTATAGTTAGAGTGGCTCAGGTTATCCAGCGCTATTTCTATAGTTATGCTGCTATAGGCTTAGACTGTTGGAGGACATAGGAACCCCTTTTTATCATTCTGCTTCACTGTATCCACTCCTTCCACTCTGCAGAATTTGTTAGTTCAAACTCTAACGCTCTCTCTGATTTTTCTTATAGTAGCTTCGTCTGGTCTGTTTGTGTTGGACTATGACATCATCCTGGAGAAAAATATCAACTGTGCTGCTGCCTTCAAGACCTCTGGTTATAGTGCTGTAGCTTGGCCTGCTCTTCAGTGTAGCACTGCTTCTTTGACTAACTGGATGTGCTCTCTTCGTCCTCTGAGATGGTAGCTGGCTTGTAGCTCATATGCCTGGCTGTGTTGATCTTGGACGGGGCCTGTGGAGCTGGTTCACAGTTGCCTTTTGTATCTCTGCTTCTTTCTCCTTGAACCCCAGTTGGCCTCGGCAGAATGCCGCTCACACTGTGCCTGGGTCTGCTGTAGTTTTCTTTCATTTTAAAGGGAGTTTTTCCTCTCCACTGTCGCTAAAGCATGCTTGGTTTAAGTGATTGCATTCAGGTCAATGAGTCGATGCAATCAGCTGGTTTTCCTAAAATAGAAAACTTTGAATCAATCTGACTGTATGATCTTGTTGAATTGTCTCTGTAAAATTCCTTGAGTTGTCATGTGTTATGAACTGGCGCTACAGTATATAAATAAACTGAACTGAAATTGAATTGAGTCGATGTCAAATGTTTTAGGTATTATTTCAGTAAACAACAGATACCTCAAATTTTAAATAAATTCCTTCAGACAGGTGGTGTAACTTTGGCTTTTAAGCTGGTTTGCTCAAACACACCTCTTCACACAAACTATTTGTAACTGATTGTGTAATAAAAAAATAACTTTTCACTATCCTTCTTTAAATAAACAGATTCTATTCATTTTAAACAAAAATGGGATGACTGCATGTTTTTAAGCTGTTTCTACTCTAATATATTTGAGTAATTAAATTATTGCCATTTCAGACACTGAATTCCCTGAATCCACCCATGAACTGGACGTGTGGAGTTAGGTGAATTTCTTTCTAATACTGTGGCTAATTTCTGTATATATTTAATGATGTCACATAAGGTAGGCATTCAGACTTTCTCTGTTGAGCTGTGACATAATGGAGCGTCCCCTCTTCCTTGTCCAAAAGAAATGTGGATCGAGTCTGCTTTTGACAGATGATGGATAAAAATGTGTGAAAATGTAAAAAAAAAAAAAGATGAACTGGCAGGAAGTGAATGATGGGAAAAGTAAAGTGAATGTGGTACATTTCAAAATGAAACAGAGGGTGTCTGACTCCGTTAACTGAACCAACCTGTATCCAGTATGAATTGCTCAACAGCAATATTTTGATGAATGACTTAATAATGGAGAAAACATGGATTATAGTCAGTGTGAGTGAGGGTTAAGTTATTACACACCAGGGAAGTGTATCATCTGATATTTTCCAAATTATATAAGGGCATTCTAATCTGAGATTCAGTAACTTTTAAATTCAAGAGAGGAAATAAAAAAAAAAATCTTCCCAATTTTTCTGGGAGTTGAAAAATAATGTTGTTAACTCTACCTGACCTAAAACAGTAAAGGTATAGTCTGATTTAATATTAGATTGTGAACAAACAAAACGCCTTTTACACAGTGAATTAAATTTCTTACTGTAACCAGTGATTCCCATTTTTTATTCTATTTTAAATTAATGGTTTTTAGAAACTGTGACAATTTCAATCAGATGAAATAATAAACTGATACAGACACATTTAGCAGAATATGCCAAATTGTTAACCAGACCAGTGTGGACTCAAAGGGATTCACTCACGCTCCGAGCTGACAACATGGAGCGGTTCCAGGTCTTTGGGGAAGGATGTGGTCGAGGCAGACGCAGACAGAAAGCACGAATGAAGCAATGTCAGCAACAACGGCATCCGCCATAGCCACAGCCAGCCGGTCAGGGCCATTTTTACAGGAGACCTTTAAATGAAGGAGGGTGGAAGAGGGTGGTGTCAGTGGGTCATCGCGAACATCCGCTGTAAGAAGAAAGAAAACGAAACAATGGTTAGGCTCTCAAAATAAACCTGGAGGGCTTATTTTGTGTTTTTTCTCCTTAAGATGTGTTTCATCTCTAGCTAGAAATAAGAAAAATTAGCATTTTGCCCCACATTAACTTACAGGACCTCAGTGCAAATTGCGCAGTTATTTATACACATTAGCAAAGCAATGACATCCAAGTGCTACCACACAAAGAAACCACCTATCATGAGAAAAACAAGGCTTTACGGTTTTAAATGGCTGCTTCAGAGAAGATTAGAAAACCAGATCAATCATTTAAACATTTGTGTTTTTTTTCTGAAAGCTTTCAGGTATTTATCTCACATTCCGGCAGAAGTGTTGGAGTTTATTTAGATAACTTCAGTTGCCTTGTGCTTCCTTTTTTATTTTGCTCATTTAAGGGGAAGTGCTTTAAAACGGAATGTTAAGACCTCAATTATTTCCATTTCTGTGGAAGCCCTCTGAACTGAAGTTGTATTTTAAAAAGCTACTTTAATTTGTTCTGCTTTCTGTCTGCAAGTAATTAACACTCCTTTAAACCCCGAGGCAAGGTCAGATTATCACATCACATAACTAACACCTCAGAAAGAAATGAGTGGAATTGCCAAGGTACTCTTGGTTTAAGACTTTTTATAATCATTTTACCATTTTATTCATTAATCCTTTTCTAACCTGGAATATTAATATATTAAGAAATACTGCCACACTTTTCTTCCTCTGTGTCCCCATCTAGTTATTTATGTTAATCTATCTGCATAATATTAAGTTTGGAACAATCACTGTTTCTTTCAGTCTTCTTTTCACCTTCTTTCCTATCAACCACATTGACAAAGGAGAGCATGAAGGTGACACGCTATCTTCTCCTCCCCTCTTCCATCAACTTCTTTGTGTCATCTCCTCAATCTCTTGATTTGTTCTGTCGTATGAAATGACAAATGAAAAGAAAGAAAGGTGAACGCAGACATGGTAAAAAAAAAAAAAACTTTTTACTCCTTATCACCATCTAAGGAAATGCAACAAAAAGAAAAATGAGGAGTCGGCCTAATGACTTGTCTTTTCACCCTCCTACATGCCTCCTTTTCCATTTCAATCTGAAATTTTCTCTCTTTTCATTTCAAACTACCGACCGTCTGCGCTATCATTGACATCTTCCACATGATTTATTCAGTACAAGTTGAACGGGTAAGGGGGGGTGGTAAAAGCATCAGAAAACACATATTAAGTTAGTAATGGGGGGTGATGGAGCAATTCCTCTCCAAAAACCACGAAAATGACCAAGGATATCGTTAAAATGGGAGAAATTCGCTCTGTTACTCAGTTAAGATGATATTGCTTTGAGAAATCCCCCAGCACACAGCTGATATCTTCTTTCAAGCCGTGTAGCTTTGATAAAAGAACTTCTGTGATGTGATGATTGATGAAAATCTTGTACTGGAGCTTCGTGGCTTCGTAACGTTTGAACAAACTGCTGGTGGTAATAACCGTCTTTCCCTCTGCCTTTTGACATACAGTCTGCTTTCCTTTTTCTCCTCCAGCTGTATTTATCAGCTTTGTACAGGAGACAATTTAAGTAATCACAGCTTCAGACTGAATCCTTTAGAGAAAGATCATCCAGTTACCACAAGAGGATTTTCTTCCTTCTAATGAGACCATCAATAAACACAAAACAGCCCGATAGTGTTGTGAAATTATTAGAAATCAATATAATACAAGATAAAACGCTATGCAGGGTTTAATTGTTTGACACCCCGAAAACTATGATCCAGTCAATATAACCCCCAAGTAATATTACTACATAATTATTAATTAAAAAAATATATCTCACATGAATTATTTATTTTAATTTGGTAACAAAATAGTAGCATGTAAAGTAACCCAACCGGTTTCTCAAACACTCAATGGTTGCTGTACTTCTGATACAGCTTGTACCTTTAAAATGAAAAGATTCTTTAAAAGCAGGCAATTTCTTAATGCTGGCTGTTTTGTGAATGACCCACAATCTCATAAAAGAAGACATTTAGGAGAATGCATCTGTTAAAAAGAGGCATTAGGCCCAAAAGGACATTAGATTTCCCATTTTATGGGTAAGCAATTCAATATTTTCCTGCTGTTTGCCCTATAATCACCATCTGCTTCTCCAAATAAAACTATGAGTCAAAAGAAAAAGAAGAGAAAACTAAGGACATTTGCAAAATACAGCACTGTGAATTTTTGTTCGTAAACTATACAACTCAACACAGCATGGACTTTAACACCTTCAATGGTTAAACAGACGCTCATCAGCCACAAAATAATGAAAATAAGATAAAGCAAAATTGAGTCATAAAGAAATAAAGGAGGAAAAAGCATATGTTCCATCTGCTTAAGGAAAAAATCAGCTAAGACGACACATTTAAGAACTGCAAATCTGTAATATGGCCTGTGAGCTAATTCCATCTGGTCCATGAAGTATTAAATTGCTCATAAGTCAAAAGCAATCCAACATAGTAATTAGTTAACTTGCTAACATTATTGCATAATTAGGGCCTAACTTTAACAATGAAGATCTGTATCAACTTGAGACATCCAGATCTGTTCCCCAAACCAATCATGCTATTTTTAAAAGAATCAATTTAGGAATCAATGCTCCTCATTAAATAAATACATTCATAGTAAAAGAGAACATATCTGATGCTGCAGCTTGTGCTACTGTTACATCATCTTTACATTAAACATGTGAAAAATTGCTCTGGGTTTAATCACAAAGTAGCAATGCTGCACTTTTTCCAGTCCTATTTTGCCCCTTAATGTTATGCAACTCAAATTCTATTTTTAGATGATACTATAAAAACATTGAAGAGAGAGGTATGATGGAAAGTGGCATTCTACCAAGCATGAGTAACTCCTTACAACTTAAGTTACCAATAATTAGTAAACAATGTTGGTATTAACTTTATTAGCAAAGACAAGCTTTACAGTTTTCAGTGACTTGTCAAAAACTGCTTATGTGTACAAATCCTTTAAAGGATGTTACTGGTTCTTTATGCTAACTCGGATAAAGTATGTTCAAAATAAAATCAAATAAATGTGGATAAAAGGAGCCAAGTGTAAATTAAAGAAACTGAGAAAAACCTGTAAGATTTCAAGCATATTTTTTCTAAAAGTACAGAGGAAAGTACAATACGTAGGATAGTATAGCTCAATATGGGATGAGTAACAGTTTTCAATAAGAAATAGCTCCCTCAATCATTGTGTAGCTCCCTGTATGTGTATGTGCTGTTCCTTAAATCATTAATTTGCCGCTCTGAGCTAAATCAGCCATGATGTCAATTCTCATTCAACGAGACAAGCCCGAGAAAAAGTGTGTTCACTAACGAACGACTAGTCACTCAGTCAGGCATGCTTGTAGAGCTCAGAGCACACCTTGGAGAAAAGCTGGTTTTATTTAGTCTCTGCCCATGACATTCTGTCTAAAGCTTTGTCCCATTTCTCAAAAGTAATTTACACCTGGATGTGTACGACTGGATTAGATTGACACCTGGAAAGATTTCTTGTCAGCTAAGGCATTACATTGTGTGGACTGAAGCCTGAAGTGATATATGAACCTTTTAGAGTTTTAATCATACTGTAATGTTATGTCTACCATTGCTAAATATATAGAAATGCCTTTCTTTTCACTCAGTTCGGTCCTGTTCATATGTCAACCGATTGAAAGACAAAAATACTTATGATTTATTGAACTCGCAACAGTTTTGGACAAAATTGAAGAAGTTATGGAAGCTGGTGAAAAGCAAAAGCATAGCTGTTGCATTTGTAGATTGTTCCAGGTACCAGTGTATCATGTCTCAATTCAATAAAGACATCCAGAGGAAACTAGCTGGTCTCTCCAGTTGGTGAACAGATATTATAGTGCAGCTATAAAAGTGTTCAATTTGTCTAAGCTGGAAGAAAAAGCCACAAGTGAATAAATACAAAAACTACACACTATAGTGCGTAATCACTCGAGTTAATATAGGAAAAACTTGTACTTAAAAGAAAACCTCCTTAATTTACAGCTAACATTAGAAATACACACAGGATTTACTCCTAACCATCATTAAAAATTATACATGATCAAGGTTTTTCATTTTTATATCTAGCAGGTCTTTACATTTTCAACCTTGAAGTGATACTTATGAAAGCTCACGGTCGTTTCAGTACAAGACACTTTTACAGCTTGGATTTTTGCAATGCAAATTCAGTTGCATGTCCAAATTACTCCCTAAAATCAATCAAAAAATAAAAAAAAAAACTGCAGACCAATTTGTCTCTTTTGGATTTACATTCAAAGATTAGCTTTAAGCTAAAATAGATCATCCTAACAATGGTCCTTGAAGGTGTTGCCAGTCTACACCTCAAGTTTACTTTGCTTTATTTAAGCACTTTAGTAGCATTTCTTTTTGTATGTTTAATAAAAATAGCAAGGCTCCACGGTGGAGAAGAAGGTAGCACTGTTGCTTTACAGCAGGATGGTTCTGGGTTCCGTTTCAGGGCCAGGGTCTTTCTCATGATCTCCCTGTGAATGCATGGGTTCTCTCCGGGTACTCCAGCTTCCTCCCACAATCCAAAAACATGACTGTTGGGTTAAATTGCTTCTCTAAAAATGTCCTTACGTGTGAGTGTGTGTATGCATGGTTGTGTGTCTTTGTTTGTTTTGCCCTGCAACAGACTGGTGACCTGTTCAGGGTGTACCCTGCCTCTTTCCCAAAGACTGCCGGAGACTGGCCTCACCGAGACTCTGACAAGAACTAAGCTGGAGGAGATGAATGGACGGACGGAAATAAAAATAGCTAAGTATCAGCCTTGACATATTTTTGTCAATTTTAAAAGAGGCGACACATATGAAGACATATACTCAGTGTATGTAACCTTGATAATATTAGTAACATATCAAAGGAAAGTCACTGCATATTTAGGGCAGAGTTTGGGTGATTTGAAATGCGGTAAGGTATTTAGCAATAATCATCTTCCAACAATCAATGGAAGAAAATAGCTTTGAAGAACAAAAAAAAAAATGTTTATTTGAGGCTTTCAGTAGGTTTCTGTTACACATTATGCCTAAAGATTCCCATTCAGCAGATGTGTAGATAGCTAAAAGTTATTGAAGTATGACAACTAAAGAAATCCAGGTAAAAAACAAAAACAAGTTGAACCTAAAGTTTAGCCGAATGTATGAGTCAGTGGTAAAAGGTAAAAACCACTCAAAGCTACAACAAACATATAATTGCATAGAATGGATATAAATAAAGTGTAAATTAGGGAGCATTTACCTTACCAATTTCTTCCAGTATTTTTTTTCCAGAGCTTTAGTCTTCACATTAACTATCAGCCCCAGGCTGCTTATCTTAAAACAAATGCCGATGTTAACAGAAGAAAGCTCCTTAAAGAACTAATTAACTTTCTTCTGGCTGCAGGATAATAAAATGCCACATTCTAAGATGGGTCTGATAGTACTTAAGATTACGTTTTAATTTCTTTCTTTTCTTTGGTGCTTATGCGTTAAACATTTTATGACACACTGTAGTACACAGATATAACATCCTATTAAAAAAAAGGGAACCAGCATTTTCTCTCTTGAAATAATACAAAAACAAAAAAACTCAGGTATTTTTATTATTCCATGTCCTGTTTTCCCTAATTTTAAGTGTATCACAAGGTTGTATAAAACATCTAAAATCTTGGTTCTCTGCCTTTTTGTGTGTCCGTAAGCCTTTGAACAACCTTGATTTTCTACATGTAAAAAGAACATAAATGTAACAGTGAGGCTCAGGATATCTTGTTGATCCCCGTCAATCCACCACAACCCATTTGGTTAATTGAAATACCCTGTTCTCCTCCTCCCTGCATGTTTTCTGTAGTCTGAACATGAGCGTCTATCTGGCAGCGACAATCTGTCATTTCAACAGCAGAACTAATGTGCTTCATTGGGTTCAAACAAGAGCAGTGGTCTCTGCAGTGATTTATAGAAAAGGCCAATATCAAGATTTGAACATAAATCTGATCTGGTTTGGCTGCTGTAGTCCGCCCATTGCAGAGATTTTGATCGATTACACATTTACTAGAGGATTAATCAATGGAACACTGCTTCCTAAGGGAGTAAAGACATTTAGTAGAACAAGTTTAATTTAAAACCCTTTACTGGCCACATTTCTGCCTGCAGCATCTGCAAGAACTCAATACTGTTTTATCATTTCATATGCAAGTAGGCTCTGGTGACTTTTAAGTGTTCTTGAGAATGTTGGTGAAATACCTCAAATAATAAAAGAAGCCACAAATTTCACTTGATACTTTAGTATAAATCAGTAAAGTAAATCTTTGAGCATGACAAGACTTTTTTTTTAATGGATTTCTTAAGCATTCAAATTTTGATGGGCACACCTTAAGCCAGGGGTCTTTTCCAGGTCAAGGACCCCAAACTGATGGCAAGATGGGGCGGAGACCCCCTAGTATGAAATTGTGTTATATCAAACTGGTCCTATAGTCACTCTATTACATATGGAGTAATGTAACAAAAGTATTTTCGTCCTGGGATTATAAAAGTATTTCTGATTCTGATTCCTGGTTGATGGGACAGGTGATGTGAATGAAACGGTGCCCAGCTTGAAAGGGCTCCTGTGTGTCGCTGAATGTGTGCATTGATGACTGAAAGAAATCTTCTGCCTCCATTTATCTGTTTACTGCAGTGTGTTGAATTCATGTTAATGTGTTTTTAAAGACATTTCAATAAGTGGGGAAAAAATTGAAAGGTGAAATATATATATTAAAAAAAAAGCGTCTAATCTACCAAAACTTTCGCGACCCCATGCAGTACCTCTTTGGACCCACTAGGAGTCGTGGACCCCCTGTTCAAGACCTCCGCCTTAAGCCATGCAGTCAGTAAACGGACAAACCAATACATTTTCACTTGGAGTTTGTTCTAATATACATATATTTTTGATTTGTGAATTTTTTATTTGCTTGGCAGTAATGGAATACATCAGTTCTAACTGCAGCCTGAAAATTTAGCAAACTTTGTTGTAGTTAATGCCTAAGAATTAATTGCATTTATTATTTTTTTGTTTTGTTATTGTTGTTTTGTCAGAGATATGGATAGATGTTCCTTGGCCAGAACACTGAAACCATAGATGAAGATAAAATGGACTCTGGGTGACACGCTCTGATTCAGAGAGCAAAGATTGTGTCATACCATGCAGAGCTCCAGAATGAGGAGGACCATAGAGTGACTTATTTTAGTATTTGCATAAGTTACTTTGCTTTCTGATTAACTTATTAGGTCACATATCAGTCATTATATCAACGTATTAGTCATTTAAGTGCATTATAAAACTCTGTATTAAATTTTTGGGGGGGTTAAATTTTTTAAGCAAGTCGCTGAGATGTTCCCCCTCCCCCTTTCAAGTGTTTCAGTTTGTTGTGATGAGTCAGCATTTAACGCCACATTAAATCTACCTTCGAAGTTAAGATAGGCTTTACGTTTTCTTTTGGGCGCTCCTATTCTATACTAAACACATTGTTTGGTGACTACTACTGTGTCCTTATGCTCAATCAGCTTGGTCCATCACTCAGATGTCTGCATAAGAAGAAAATTCCATACTTATTTTGCTGTATTAAAGATTGGTTTGACAGCCCAAACTATTATATTCAGACCAGTTGCAGCAACAGTATTTCACACACTGGGCAAGTGTATATTTTCAATGTAGACAGGCTTATAAACAGCAGACAGGTCATCATTTGGACAGAGACAATCCACTTGACCCACACATTAAAAGTGATAACATATTATTATTTAAAGTTACCTCTTTCTACACTATTGCCAACTTGTTTACCACAGTCAGGAACACAAAACAGGTATGTTTGACCTCTGGATTGATTGATTAATTTAACAAATCTATGACTAGACACATCTAACAGCTGTCAAGCTGAGACTCATGGCACATCCAGAAGCTGTCTAAACTTAGCTGTATATCACTTTTAATGGCTTATCAATAATCAACATTTAAAGTGAGAAAGGAATAGTGCACATTCTCTGGGAAAATGTCATTACAGCTGGCATTGAACAGGTAGCACCAAAGAGAAACGAAAGCAGAACATTTCTCAGGGAAAACAAGGACATAAAGTGCTCTTAATTTTAAGAAAGAAGCCCTTCCAACCTTGTACGGACAGTTTATAAATGTTAAAAATACCCAATAGCATTATGTACATAAACAAAGTCTTCTCCACAATTAACCTGAACGTAGCATTATTATTTGCATAATTTTTGCATGTAGAATTTAAATTTCATCCTGCTCCTTTAAAAAGCACCATTTCACAGATAGATACTTAACAGGTCTAATGGTCTAATGTATCATCTCATTATATAGAGATACTGGATAATCACATAAGGCCATTTGTAATTACAATTTTAATTCAGCAGCTGAAGAGTCAGAGATCATATAGAAAAGAATGCACATATACAGATGTTTTCAATCATTTTAGGTATTTCCATTATAATGATTTATAATTTATATATCAACACAGCAGGTAATAACAAAAGACTACATTAGACCAATAACAAAGGGGGTTTATAGAGAAATGCACTTACTGCTTGTTTAGAGGATGTTTTTTTCAAAAGGTACTTTTAATGTGACATTTAGCCTCGCACAGATCCATTCCAATGTATTATATGTGACTGTGCAATTTAGTTTGATGCGTGTTATAATCAAATGCATTCAAATTCAATTTATAATGCCAAAGCATTTTTAATTAAAGAAGAAACAGATCCAGGCAGGGTAAGAACAGCACCACCACACACAAAACGTCCCCTGAGGGTTACAATTCTGTTTAAACTGTGGCCCATCAGAGCAGTAATACGTGACTGAGACCAGCAGTTTAATGTATTCCACCATTAAGTCTGTGTTTGCATCAAGCATTGCAGCACTGAGTTTATAGTTTCCCCCAAAGCAGTATCAGTGCTTAACCGAAGTCTAGTGCTGGAGTCAGCCTTTTGCTGTTTTCTTTTTGTTGTCGTTTGTGTTTTTCAAATTACCAGTTAAAGAGAACCAGCCTACAAATGTGCAATGACACTAAAAGCACGTCTTAAAATTAATATTCTATTTTTCATATGGTGAAGGGAATCGAGAAAAATCACTGTCAGCAACAAAATACCTGTTTCCATCAAAATCTAATTGGGTTTTTTGTATGGATTGATCTTCAACCACCTGGGTTATTTAGATGCTTTTGTGCAGGTGTCTACATGATTGTGTGTGTGTGTTTAGTACTACTTGTACATGTGTTTAAGTGAGTTTGTCAACTGCAGGTGCAAGGTGTCTAGGAATGACCAGAAAGGTATAAAGCCTGTACACTTTTGCTGCACCCAACAGCAACAAAGGTTGACCTGGCTCCCGGAGTCCTCAGAAGCCGCAGGCAGACACTTGGCACCACCACAGGCCAGCCTTACGCCCTGCAGAGAGTCAGGTCGCCAGTGAAGCACAGGTGCAGAAGCCCCTGGCCAAAGAGTCAGAGGCTGAGATGTAGGGCACTGAGCCCACAAAAATCAACAATTCCAGCTGTACAGGCCAAGTCTGACCCAGTTCCCTGGTGGCCCAGGGCTAATAGCAACCTCCTTCGGCAAGAGCGCTCATCACCAAGCAGGGGAGAACCCCTTCCAGATCCACAACAAACCTAGCAGGCACTTATTACAGCATTATTACAGCAAGAAGAATAACTTTTTCCTGGAGCTTTATGTATGCTGCGCACAAAGCAACAATATCATTATTAAACAATATAAACACAAAGGGAAGAAAAGTAATTATGAAAAGCATATTTAAAAATGAATGATATGTCAAACCAGCTTAAAGAAACCTTGACAAGCTAAATTTCCCATTGGGATCAGTGTATTAGTTTGGGTGAAGTTACTCCTATAGAAAGTACTGCTCAAGAGGGTGTGCTGAAAATGGAGCTATCCAGGGTGCTGAAACAGATACACTGCCAAGCAAAGCGAGCTGACTGAAAAACAACAGTTTAACATATATTTTGTTTGTGTATCAGGATCTAATTGTGATTCTAAATTAAAAACCTCAGAAAAGACTTGTTCTATCAGTTTGCAAAAAATTCACATAGCTCAAGTAGTGGTGATATTATATTATCATGCTGATGGTGATTCAAATTGTTATTCAATTTATTTATTCAACTATGAATTGAGAAAATCTTTAGAGCTAGAGCGAGATGGACATGTTAACCTAAAGTGGGTTTCTTATTTTTACACACTAGTCTTAAAGAGGCCTTACAGAGTATTCTAACGATACTGCCACCTGTGGCCAAAACAGAGAACTCCAGCACAATTCTGCTCAGGCTTCAAACCTTTTTTTTTTTTTTTTTTTTTCCATCTTACCCAGAGTTGCCATTGCTGTCAGAGTTGAGCTGAATGCCAGTTGCTTCTGAGTATCCACAAAATCCATCTTGAATATAAAGCCTCGATTGTTTGCTAAGTCTGACCCATTTAACAGAGGTGCAGAACAGTGCTGGAACTTCTGACACAAAGTAAATACAGGAAAATATAGCCTACGGGCTATAGATGAATCTGGGCTTAACTTCTGTGGTGTAAGTCTGCTCATCAAAATATATTTTAGTCATAAAAGGTCAAATAAAAGGCTATTTCATAGATATTTTTCAATAAAAACTAAATAAGAACAGTAAAGTAATGATCTGAAGCACACACTCCAGACATTCAGATGTTTATCCATGGGTTCTTGCACATTACTTAACTTTTTATGAAATCTTTAGAACATTAGTTTTTTGCATATCATGCTGACATATTTTCATACATACTGGTAAAACAGACAGCCTTTACAAATCAACAAAACAGTTGTGTCAAATACTTTGCAAAACATCAAACTTCATTCAAGGGCTGGACAAAACACTCTTCAAAGATGCAGTTTTTAAATGTCGCATGAAAGGCTTAATGGTAAACCTTCCTTGCCCCTAGCTGTACATGAGTCTCTGCTCTTCATCTCTGAAGATGAAGCCAAATCAGTATAATGAAATTCACTCTTACACAGACTAACCACGAGCAGCCATTAGGCGAAAACCACGACAACCTGCTGTCAGTGGTTGAAAAGAATTTATACAGGAAAAAAGAAGAATAATTTGACCATTATCTAAACTTGGTTTTTACTGCCATACTAAAAAATATTGGGTCAATTTATATTCAGCTGTCATGACCAATGCTTTTCCATCCTCTTTGCATGAAAAATTTCAATTAAAGAACAAATGAAACCTCAATGAGGCTTTTGTAGCCACCTAAGGAGTAAAACCTGTCACAGATAAAAGAGCTAAAAAAAAAAAGGAATGGATGTGATTTAAAAAAAAAAAAAAACTTTTCCATGTTATTGTATAGCATTTTTTAAAGCTTACATAAAGCAGCAAAAATTATTAAAAGAAAAGAACTTGCTCCATCAGTAGTAAACGTCTGATTGGGAAACTGAAAGTATATTTTTTATATATTATATTTAAATAAATTCAAAACTACTTTTTTTATCTTAACTACACAGATTCTTGTATTTAAATTATTTATCAATTTTAAGTGATAAAAAGGTCATTTATTTATTGGATTCATTTTTATCCTTCAATACGACCATTTACGAGGCGTATCCCAATTCCATTCCAAATATCTGATTAGGGGCCCAATTCAACCTTAATTAAAAAGGTACAGTATCAGTGTCCTGACTAAATCAAACTCTGAATACCAGTTTGCGTATTGTCTGTGGTTTTGTCATTCATTACCCACATACAGTATCAATTTTGGTGGCCAAGTTTTACAATCTACAGTTTTTTATGTAAGGATACATTTTAGGCTGTGTCCCCTCTCAGTTTCAGGTTCTTTAAATTATATATTGTTAGTAAAATTGTTCTGATGTGTGACTGTTCACCAAGCTACAGATATAAAACAGAAAAAGCACCATGATTATGATAAAGACAAAAAAATTTTAGTATTAGGATGACTTCTGAAGCTTCATTAGAGCAGCAGGAACATAGCTTTCCTTGTTCTGCTGTGGTCTGCATACCAGGAAAATAGGCCTCCAACTGCAGGGAAGCTCCTTTCAAAAATAAATTTTTCCAAGTCAAAAAATCCAATGTTTTACCTGCCTGAAGTACAGGTATCCCGGACAAAGCGCTGCATCCCCAGTCAGACATTTAGTCTTTTTCACAGTTTGTTTAAAGAAGTTTTAAGGTCAAATAATTAGAATATGCTATTTAAGAAAGACGCCAACTAATTAAATAAAAGCTTGATCAATCTTGGTAATTATTTGGTAAATATTTATTATTGTTTTTATTTATTGTTTTTTTTTTTTTACTTTTCACCATTCTGTTATTCTTATACACTTTTCTACGGTCCACATATATGTGACTTTTTGCTGCTGTAGACAACAGAATTTACCCTTTTTGGGACAATAACAGGAATTTCTATTCTATTGTATTTACCAATCACTGTGAGCAGCTACTATTTCTGATTACCTTTAAGCATACCACTTGACAATAAGCCTTAATGTCTAATTTTACTCAATAACAATCCTTAAAAATGTAGAGCACAGTTGATTCCCTGCTCTTTTATCCAAGCTACATGTCTTGTTCCAATTAACTAGAGTCTTTTTCAAAGTTTTAAATTCCAACTTATGTAAAGGGCATTTATTGGCCGGTACAGTTCACAGTCTAAATTACAAGCAAGTCATATCAAAACAGACAACAAACTGGCCAGCAACCAAAATGTTCTAAAGAAAAATCCATCAGCTAGAGAAAAAGGGCAAACCAGTATTCTAAAAACTTCTCTAAAGTCAAACTTATGGCTGTGGTCTATAAAAGGGATAATGCACCATCCAGACAATTAATGTTTTCTGATTAAAGCTGGGCACGGTCACAGAATTATTATTATATAAACCATGCAAAACCAAATAAATGTAGTGTGCGGCATCTTTAAAACTATAGGTTTTTATTAACCTGACAACAGCCAGATGCTGCAGGAGCTGGGCGGAGCGAGACATGCATCTGGCTGTTGTCAGGTTAGGTTTTTATAGCATAAAACCACTGTTTAATGGAATGGAAGTATGATAATACTTTTGAATTGAAATATAGTTATAATTAATGTAATACAATAGCAGCAGCATCAGAGATGGGGCAGTAATTAGAAACATGTTCTGTTTAATAATCAGCCTCTCTTCAGCTTTATACTATGATTAACACTTACAGTCAGCCTTCTACCCTTTAAGACTGCAGAAAACTGACAAAAATCATTCTGTGGCAGCTGGGTGTTTGTGTGCCATATGAACAGCGGTTTACCTCTGCAGCCCAGAGTCTCTGTTACAGCAAATCTGAGGGTTCAATGAGACCAATGTCAGACAGGTCGCAGCGGCCGCTGCAGTGGTGATTATAGTGAAGGCTGATAAGTGATAATGAGATTAGGGTCTCCGACATGAGGGCAGATCTACTGATTTGGTCATTTCCAGCATCCACAGAGGAAGATGGGTGACATGTTGTGGATATAATTGGCTCACTGGGGAAAAAAAATGCGTTTCAGCGTGAAACAAAAATGTGTTATACCACTATTTGGCAGATGTTCTAATTTGCTCTAATAAATTTGTGATCTCTGGGTAACTTTCCACATCTTCCGATCTTTTTGATTTATTTTTTATTTTCATGGTAAGACATTTATGTCTGGACAACACATGTTATGTCCCTGTTTTGATGGTTATTTACAATATAAAGACTCCATTTATGCAATTCTTAAATCCTGTTTTTTACAAGCAGCTGTTCAGTTTGTTTTATTGTGCTACTGCTTTAAGTGATTCTAATTCCTTTTAAGGAGGTTGATTGGTTGTAGAGGTCTATTAATTACCAATTTATTCAAGTATGGAGCTGGTGAAACACTGAAAATATGCAGGGCACTCGGTCCTGACCACAAGGACTGAAGGGCCCTAATTAAAATAAGTGATTTTATGCCGGACCTTAAAAGTATTGGAGGACTTTCACAAAGTTTTAAAAAGACCCGCCCTCTCCACTTAAAAAAAAATTGCAAATGCAAATGGGCTTTTGTACACTCTTGCACTAAACGCGTGCAAGAGTGTACAAAAGCCCATTTTTCCTCGTGCACGCTTTGTTTAAAATATGCTGTTTGCATCGCTCATACAAGCTTACTTTCCAAAAGAAGAAGGGACGAGCACGTCGGACGGCCTTACGAAAACACATCACCAGAATGGTTGACAAATAGCAGGACCACTTATTTTGATGATCCAAAAAAAATAACCTCCTCCACTAAACCTTTAAGTGAAAAAAAAAACATGCCTGAACACGTTTTGTCTAAGTTATACAAATTTATGAACACACTGTAAAGTGGATTTCACCCGTTTTCAAAGCATATAATTTAAAATCCTTGTCAGCTGCAAAAATCCTGGTTATGTGACTGTAATCATCATCAGCCCCCTTCTTCCATTGTTTTTATGTTTGTTTTTGTTTTAAAACTATAGGTTTTAATGAATGTGTTTCCATACAAGTTTATCCATGTAATTTCATTTTGCTGGGCTTTAGAGGTAAGAGGGAAAATCTTTTAGCATTCTCCACCCTCCTGGAAGAAGGAGCATTGTGTCCACCAATATCCTGCAGTGCTTTTTGTCAGCATCAGCAGTCAGAGAGCGGCAGAGCTTTGCTGACAGGCCATGGGAAAATAGGAATAGTAAAAGCCTAAAATTTCCGAGACACTCTACCTTCTCTACCTGATATCCGCTTGTTGAGGCTAAAATTATATTCATATTTCTTGGCAGAAAGTTTAGATATTTTTAGTTGTTGTTGGGATTTATTATAAATAAAAATCTATAATTTTCAAGAAAAATTTTGTGGGGGGAAAATATCTTACAATCTATGTAAAATCTATGCTATTCAAATAATCAAATCGAAATCTCACTCTTCAGTTTGAAGTTTAAATTAAGTGAATAAATTCTAGTTAAACTAGCTTTTTAAGCAAACCTAAGCTAAGTGGTACTGAGCTCTTAATTTTGTTTAATATCATGGATTTTCGCAGCTCTTCAGAGGGAGAAACCATGCCTTTTCTCTGCTTTTGGGCTTCCTTTTTGACTGCTGCTGTTGTTGATGCCACTGTGTAGAACAGGGGTCTATTATTTTCATCCAAACTCGAGCAGATGAAGTGACACTAAAAATAGACCAATGGCCAGTGTTGCCAACTCCTCTGTGGGGAAAGTAGCTATAGGCTGTGCTGTAAGTCGCTAGAAGTCGCTGAATGACGTCATTGCCTAATTTGCATAATATATATATTTTTTCAACTTTGTTTTTTTACTTTTTCTTTTCCCCTTGTTGTCCACCAAGGAGCTTAAAAATCATGGTAAAACAGTAACATTTTGAACAACAACAATTAACAATCTAAATGGAACGAAAAAAGGCTACAAAGAATCAATGACAATGTGAGCAAATAATGGTAATTATTGTTATTTTTTTTTTTTCAAACTAATAAGATTTCCCTCCCTACACAGGCTGTGCTCGAGTGGGTCATCGTCATATTGGTCAAGGCTCCCTATGGCAGGTTCAGCAACTGAGGGAGCTGACTTCAGCGTGATCAACCTGCGCCATCAATCCCTGCACATGCGTGCGGTTCATGTGCGGTCTGGAAGCTGAGGGTAAAAATGCTGTGGCTCTGACTGCAGCGCTGAGAGGGACTCCTACAGAAGCGGGAGAATGGGGCTGGGACGTGGGAGGCGCCCCACGGCAGACACCAGGAAAGTCGCTAGATTTGTCGCTAGTCGCTGTTTTGAAAAAGAGTCGCTGCAGGGGTCTGAAAAGTCGCTAAATATAGCGACAAAGTCGCTGAGTTGGCAACACTGCCAATGGCATGTTTGCCACAGAGGTTAGGGTGTTAATATCAAATGTAAACAATCGGTAAAATAAACAATCGGTGGCCTGTCTGAATAATGCAAACAGAAGTTACACAAGACACCATTATTTTTTTTATCCTGGTCAATAAATCCAGGGGGAAAAAAAGGCTATTATTACCAACTTTTCCAGCATCAACCAACAACACTAAAGACTAATAATTATGTTAAACACAGTAAAAAATATAAAATAAAACAAGCCTATAGTGGATTAGTCTTTGTTTTGAAATGGTAAAACCCTGCTTTTCTAGATAAATCTTATATAGTACATATTGATTAAAGACTAAAAATAGTTGAAATCCTTCTTTTGTCAATTTTGCGAATCGTTTTTATTTTTTTACCACCACTGGAACTGGTTAAATGTTATTGGCAGCTTGAAGCTTTACAGAACTGGGCATCAGAAACAATCTACATATTACGTTTGGTGCATTTCTATATTAACTAAATTGGCACAAATTAAAAGCAGGTGTGAGGGAAATTGCTGCAAATGGGTAAAAATCGGAGGCATGAATTGGGAAACGAGAGCTTCATCTCTACGCACCTTCAGTTCAAGCGAACATGCATCAATGTAGGCTTTTTGTTGTCATTGCATCGTAAAAGTTCTCACTTTTTAAAATGTGCTCAGCATATCTCATTGGTGATATGCATCACTTCTCCTTGCGGTTCCCTGAGTCCAGTTGTGTGTGGGACTTTAAGTGTGTGCTGGGTTGATGTCCCACAGGCCTGTTTGTGTGTCTGCTGGCCTTGAGTAGGTGCCCTGAGTGCCAGACTGAGAAAGTGGAATCAGTTTTCATCCTGACAGGCAATACACCAGTTTTGCTCCTGTGTGCGTGGTTGTGTTTTTGGGTGTCAGACTGAAGGACAAATTCTAACAAAAAGTCTTCATGGGTGCCAGAGTAACTGAAAGACCACCTAAATGAAACTGAAACTATAATTGTACTGAGGAACTAACAGCAAGAAGAAAAGGAGAATAGTTACAGGCTTTTGTTTTCTTTTCTTTTTTTACTTTCTCTCCTCAGGCTTCTCACTGTTTCCTTTGAAAGTTTACTGTATTAATGAGTATACTATGGATTGGGCACAAAACTAATCCAGGCTGTAATCAATCAGCAGGCCTCGGATTGGGGAGGTGCAGCAACACATTTAGCTCTCTGAAATCCTGATTTCACGCAGCTTGAAATCAGCTTTTATCCTTCCTGTGGTTCACTGCAGGCTGAGAAGACCCCTGCCAACCAATTCCTGGCCTTTCTGTGTTTTACCACACTAAAACTCTTTAAGGAAACGTATAAACAGAAAGAAAGAAGGTATTTCGATCTTAAGTCTGACATTTTAATGGAAATGAGGCAAGCCTGGAACAAACAAAAACACTCAAACTGATTTTAGAGCAATGGTTCTTGTGTGTCACAAAAACATTTCTTTCTTTTCTTAGTAATTGCATCTATTTTGTTTTCACATAATCTTTAAGCATTCAAAGTTTTGGCATCCCTTCGGTCTTGAAAAAGACCTAAACAGCCAAACGTAAGTTCAAATCCACCAAAACTGAAAACACAGCTCTATGTACCAAGTAATTAATTGAAGAGTGTTGCAGATGGGATTTTAGTATCTTATGTTTTGCAATCTGTGCCGACAGATTTGCAAACTGAGTGCACACATTTTCAAACAATATCTTTGTTCCGAGAACATCATGGTGTGCCAATTTCTAGAGGAATTTACAGGCCGCCCACAGATGAGGAAATCAACTTCATTCCAGGCAATGCCTTTTGTTGAACAATGCCAAGCTATGTAATCGAGGAAAGAAAAGAGGGCGGTAAGACAGCTGAGAGGCCAAAGGAGAAGTGGTTTCCTTATATATCAACCACCAAGGGTGGGGACCAAAAAACACCTGACACATGTTATTCCTAATTTCTCATCTTAAAGCCAATTCATCAATGTATATCGTTTACATGCATCATCTATGTTCCTATTATGTATTCTGCCAACAATATTCTGGTTAAGCTGCTTTCACACTAGACATATTTTTGCATGTTAACATTTTTAATACTATGGGTTCTGACCAAATAAATTAAGTTATGTATAGGAGAGTAATCACAAACGTTTCAAAGGTATTTTTTTTAAAGACATCTCTGATTGAAATCCAAGCATTTTAGTTTCCCAAGATCTAGCCTTGATCAATATTTCCTTTGAATATATCTTAGGAAGTTTAGTAGGACACAAATAATTGAAATGAAATAACAAATAATTGTTATTTCATTGCACAATTTGAAGATATACCTTTTGCATAGAAATCAATATAAACCGACCAATTCTTGACAGAAGCATTGATTGAGGGAACTTTCCATATAAGGCTGACATACAATAAAAAAGCTCCTAAAATACTGAATGACGCCCAGCCCATATATGCTAACTGATGCTAAATGACCCATCACACCCCCTCCATGGACTGTTCTCCCTGCTGCCCTCTGGAAAGAGACTTCGAAGCATCCGATGCAGGTCCAGCAGATTCCAGAACAGTTTCTTTTCTACTGCTATTAGACTGTTGAATGTTGTATAAAATGGGGTTATATAAAAAAAACAAAAAACAAAACCTGAATTTTGGAACTCTAACTAATATACAGTTGTATGTTTACATTTTATCACTGCTGGACTTAAAAAAAAAAAATTAAAACGTCTTGAGAACTGCACTGAACAAAATTTATTTTTGTATACATTCTGTGTGTGCAAAATGACAATTAAGTCTGTCTAAGCCTAAATCTAATGCTACAGGCTAATGCTACAGCATTCATGAGATAAAGTTACTGGGGCCCCTATAGCGATGTGCTAGAGAGTTCTGTCGATGTGAGCACCCTGTCAGCTCCATTCTACTGTGGGACAAATTAATGCAGGAAAATGTTAATCAGTTAATGGCTCTCGTTGACTAATAAATACAGAAGAAACAAAACTGGGCAGAGAATTCTCATCCATTACTGTATGTGCTTGTAAAGGTATTGAAGTGCAATGTGGAAAATAATGACACAGAAGCCAGACTGAAGCTGACACATACAGAAATACTGAAACCTTCTTTGACGCAGAAGTTATTCAAAACAAATTGACAGGACAACTAAGCCAATTTTGCGACAAGATAAAGATAATACAGGACAAGAAAAAATAAAAATGGAATTACTGCATGATTGCATCAAACATCCATTAATTACTTCAATAAGGATGTTACTCTTGCCATTTCTTTTCTACTGTTTTGCCAACTAGAAAGAACCCTGTGCTATCACAAAAAAATGTTTGGTATTATTCTTAGTACCAGTATAGACATTGAATTTTTGGCATCTACCAACCCTATTTCTGACATCTAAACATTTACCAGGCAAGGAAAGGGTTACATATTCTATAATACGTTTAGAAATGAGCCATTTAAGGCTCTTAAGGGGCTGCCTGAACAAGAAGCAGTGATTGAGTGCTGCACCATACCGCCTGCCCTAAACAACCTCTTCTTGTTCTATTTTTCATTTCTCTCTTTTTTTTTTTTTCGTGTTTCTTATGAACAATTTCATTGCCACACCATTGTGCCACCACATAAGCAATGACTGCACTGATTGTGACATTGGGACGTTTGAACAAAGCGCTGTCAAGCTGAACCATTTCAAAAAGCGTGTGTGAATGTGGCTGTTCTTATGTGGGGTGTTGGAGGTTGCCGAATGTCTTTCTTCTCTGAATGTAACTGGGTGAATAGGGTGAAATCAGGAAAGCAGAATAACAGAACCGACGGTCAAATGGAGAATGTGAATAAATGAGGTAAAAGGAAAAAAAGGTCAATTTACATGAAAATAACAACAAATCCAAACTAAGGATGAATGAACAAAGATTCATTAGACATGGAAAAGGGAAACATAAAGAGTTTTTTTTTGTGGTTAGGGTAAAAAATGAGCAAAAGGATGCAAGAAAATCCACAAAAAGAAATAATATAGTAAAGGATAATGAATGAGTGATGAAGGGCACCGACAGCTGGAAAGAAAAGGAAGCATAGACAGGATGAGGCACTTTAGAAAAGTGACAAAAAGGCGTTAAAAATTGGAAAAAAAAAGAGATGACTGAAAGCACAAGATGCACGTATTCTTCTCCTTCCACTCATTTGAATTATTTCCCTCCGCTTGCTGTACGTCTTTATAGCACAAACCCCAAGTGCAATGTTATTACTACAATGCATTTTTTTTTTATTTCAAATGACACAAAACCCTGTAGAAAGTATTAAAAACCAGATGTATCTGAGGCAAGCTCTGTTTAAACCAGCTGGACAATTTATTCCATGAAAGAAAAAAGATTTCTGTTCAGATTGTGCAGAAAATCTGATTATTCAATTTCTACATTGTTATAATGGTTCATCTGTGAAAATCTAGTTTATTAGCCGTTATTGTTGCAGTTTAAAACGGATCAAATGTACTGCATTCATATTCAAACTTCAAAGGCCAACACTGAATCACAGCTTTTACAAGTTTCACCAAGCAACTCAGATTTCTTCATTGTAAAACGTAATTCATGCACAATAATAAAATGTATGCTATTTTTCTTTCGACTGAATGGAAACTGTCTAGGGGTCGCCGTGTTTCAAGGGGACTGATAACTGCAGACCCAAAGATACCCCTGTTTAAAGGGTAGAAATAATTATAAGACAAATTCCAAACATAACAAAAAAATCCAACAAAGACGTGAACGTACTAAGTTTTTAATATTTTAGGACTTAAAGGAGAAGTCCAGACAGCACGGAATAACCAATGGGTCATTATTTATACCTAAAACTAATGCGTTAGCTCTGATTTAATGAAGTTAGTGTTAATCAGTAAAAAATAAAAACAACAACAATCGTCGCAATCACTGAGTCCGGGAACGCCCATTTTTGACCAAATATAGTAACACCTCCATCCTGACATTTGCCGGCAGTGACGCCACAGTGCGGTAAGCATAGCGCCATTGTCCCCGCGTTACAAGCAAAATCTATGGGCACTCCTAGACACTTCTGCAATCACCAACAATTATTTAAGATTTCGAGAGGGCCATTAAATTCACCAGAGCTATAGTTAAACTGACAATGCCCAGATGCACGGCAAATGGATGTTGTAATACATCGGGTAAAAGTCAAAAAAGTTGCTGATGAAGGTTCTCAGTCATCCAGGTCATAGTCATTCCGTAAAAATTCAAAAAAATATCCACTGGACTTGGTTTCCAAGATTTGAAGACATTTCGCCACCTCTCCAGGAAGCTTTCTCAATTCAAATGTCTGGATCCGTTGGTTGGTTTTTCTATGTTATATTTTCTATGTTAAGAGAGAAAACCAACTTTAAACAGAGGTGGTGGACTCAGATTCCAGCTTCCAAAAACATACAATTCTATCATAGACATGATCCCTTCCAGATATCACCAAACCACCCACCCCATCACAGAGGACCGAGGGACCTACCCGCTCCAGCCGGTGAACAATACCTCCTTAACGACTGACTCTTAACAATCATAGACAGGTTTCAGGTATTACAGGAGACAATCCCCCCCTTAAAGGCAACCCCCCCCTTTCACGACCGACCTTCAGAATTATAGACAGGTTTCAGATATTACAGGCTAACGATGAAACCAAACGACCCATTCATTGGTTACCATTTGCATGTTTCCAAGCGATACAAGGCTTTGTCTACATAAGACTCAAACTCACTGCGGATCCAGACATTTGAATTGAGAAAGCTTCCTGGAGAGGTGGCGAAACGTCTTCAAATCTTGGAAACCAAGTCCAGTGGATATTTTTTTGAATTTTTACGCAGTGAAAAAAGTTATTCTGCCTTTCCAATTCATGCCACCATGGGTTAATCATTGGATTACCAACTTGAAGAGGAAGGATTTGCAATCGAGCTTCTGAACAGAGAAAAAACACGTGATTAATCCATTACTGTCTGCTTCACACAGTCCCATGGTCGTCGCCATCATGGATAATAGCGTGTTGTGACAAACACCAGATAAAGCATTGGGATTGCTCAACAGCCGACACCTCACTGTGACGTCACAAAGTGGAAGGACGCAGTAGCGCTCTTTGCCAAACATGGATGTCTCTGGTAAATCACGTTCAAATAAAATTACTCAATTAAAAACACTTATTACATTTATTAAAAAGTATGTAATAATTTCATATTTAAATTACTTTCAAAAGTTTGTATTCTGAATATGACCAGACTTTAACCATCTGCCATCATATAGCTAACTTTAAAAACAATAATGGAGTATGCCATGCAAACTCCATGCAAACCATTGAATAATGAACCTAACCAGAAAATCTTGCAACTCCTCGACCCAGCACCACCTCCTCATTTAATAACATAAACCTGTCCCACCCAGTATCACCAAGTCTCCATTACTGAGTTCTGTGCATTCCCAATAGTTGTCAAAACAACAGATTTGCTCCCCATCTATTCTACTATCAAAGCTTAATTAAAATATTGCTTAAATACGAATGTCTACTTATGTTGTGCTTCTTATCTATGTAAATGATAGGATGAACGTGTTTGAGCTGATTAACATGACGCTTACACAACTTTTCTGTCAGTTTATTCAAAGCTAATCAAAAATAAGCTGTACGGACACAACCAAGACGGATAAACTAAACATCCTCTGAGTTTAGAACCACAACAAACCAAGATGCTGCTTAACAGTCTTTGAACAGCTGCTGCCTGAAGGGGTTCTGGTAAATGAGGTGGACTACAATCTGTAATAAAAGCAGCACTTTGCTAGATGACATGGAGTGACAAAATAAACTGACGAAGCAGCAAATGTGGAACTTATCAAATCAAGCATTGACCCCCCCACCCCCAATATACACTCAGCCACACTTTGAGTAGATTTTCACTCAGATGTATTTTTGTTCTTTTTGTGCCTCTGATTGTAACGAGACATTGCTGAAAAATAAATCAGTCAATGTTCATTTCATAGCATGATGCCTTCTCTCCAGCTGGGAGATTTGGTTCTTCATTACTCGCTGATTTCTTTCATATTGATTCTTTTGCAGCACATGCAAAGGGACATGCTTATTAACATGCAGTGGAACATATAGCATTGTTACATGTAATGATATCACATTATTTACATTGGTTGCAAAAAATGAGAACACTCATAATGCAGCTGTTTTAGTGTCTTGTGAATCGATATTAAGCTTTTTACTTAGAAGCACAATCGGCTGAGAGAAGAAAAATGGATAACAGGACACAGCAGAGATTGCCTGTGGTTTGTTCATGTAGCAACCTGCCAAAATAAAACCAGATATTATTGATTTCCTGTTTTTGGAGTTGTACACTACAGCCTCTCCTTTTGTTCTCGTGCTCCAGACCAGACATAGCCAAGGACACGACTGTACTTATTAAGCAATTCTGTTACCATCTTCTGCACCTGAGGAACATGGCCTTGCTACTGCAATCTAAAAACTTGGATTTGCAAAAAATAAAAATCCCTCTATAGCTCAAAAACCATGAGGGTTTCCCACTGGTTTTGTGCGCATACTGTTCAATAGAGGGAATGATATAAGGAAGACTTTTCCTTTTTGCAGCTATTTTTTATTTTACACTTTTCTTGATTTTTTCCCCTTTTTTACAAGCAGTACCTGCATTTGTTTCTTCTTGATTTTAAATGTAATGTTTGAATTGAGTAAAACTGCCAAATAAAGCTCTGTGGTCATAATGAAGATGCAACAGATCTTTATTGTTTGATGATAACACTTTGACAATTTTTGGTGTCTGACTGCGATCAAATTCTAACAAGAAGAAAGTTAATATTTCAACAATATGAATAAATGTAACTTCTTAGTTCATGGAAAACCATTGAGGCAAATGAATCTAAATATACAAACAGCAATTTTTAACCACAAATCAATGAATGTAATACTTAAGAATTATAAGAATTATATTGATGTAACTTTTTCATGGTTTTGGGTTAATAGTTAAACCAGTGCAGCAGCTTAGATAAATTATAAAATTGCAGGAAACTAAGCATTAGAAAAAGGTTAGGGGTACTTACACTGTAAAAGTCTGTGTAGCACAAGTGGCCTGAAAGTGACGTCAACAGCAAGTCAAAAGGCGGGGGTGGACCCCCTCAGATGTTCTGCCAAAACAGAAAACATGGAAGGTCAGACTTGTGAATATATGTTTTTTTTTTTTTTTTTTTTTTTTTTTACCCGAGACAGCAGAAAAGGAACAGATTGTGTTTATTCTTTTAAAAAATACAACAAAATACCAAAAACAATCTTGACCTTGGTCACCTAAGGATATTTTTACAGGAATGATGTCGTTTATTCTGCTATAATTTCTACTGAGTGAAGATGTCTTTTTCGTGGACAAAATCTTAAAAAACCAAAGGAGCTCAACACTTAACCACACCTTTATGGCTAATAAAAGCTTGCAAAATCCAATGCAGAGCTCTAAAAATGTCCTATCCCATTCATTTGAGCATTGCACCATCCAGCCTTGTAGGGACTTAGATTTCTGATAGTACCGATAGCTTAATTAACCATTTTCCACATGTAAACAATTATTTTCACTTTAAAAAACCAGTGACTTAATGGAAAAGGTCCATTTAAACCTTCAACGACTGTTGGGTAACAACAGTATCTGATATCAGATTAAATTTTTTATTTTTTTTTTTCTTATACTCACAACACATACAACCACTTCCCCATTACGTTTCACTTAAGGCTTTGGGGATTTTCTGAGTAAATCCCCTAAAAGGTTGAGATCTATGCTTCGATCCTGATGCAGGCTTTAAAAATCTATTCAGAGCTTTAAATACAAGGACGTTGTTGCTCATCATCCTCAACATGTTATTATTGAAATCAGATTCTGCTGAGCAAGATATTCTCACATCAGATGGCCTCTGGAGAAACCTGCTGTCTCCTGCTCTCTATTGCAAACCCCAGAGTCCTGCAGTTCCCTTTGTATCATATCACTATTCTTCTTAGACGTTTGTGACAGCCTTCAGAGATGGATCATGTGTCTAATATCTGAGGGATGACTCAAAGTCAAGCTTTGCAGGTGCAACTAAGAAGCTTTGCTGAACCTACAACTGTGTGTCTCTTCATGAAAAAGAGGCTTCTATCTTGATATGTATCAGATATTTAGATTCATGATTGGATTTAATAAATTCTTCAGTTATTCAAAGTTTTTTTGTGTTTTTCAAATTGTCTTTTATTCTGTGAGGGGACACTAATTTAAAAGCATATATATGCACCAACCAGATTAAAAGAGGCGTTAAGTTGCACATGGAAAGGATTTGTCCCATGTTGCCACCAGGCAAGACTCCTCATGTTCTGGAACTAATCAGATTTCTCTGCTCGGAGGATTTGAAATCAAGTCTCTGAAGGATTGGAATCTCATCTGATGCCAGAACTCCAGATCGAAGGAAATTTAATCACAGGAAGTTTGGCAGGAGGCCAATCTTGGAGCTGGCTTTCATTCATGAAGAAGCAAGAAGAAGAGCCAAGGCGAGACTGGCACACGTAAATCAGATTAAAACACGGGGCAATGAAATTAAAGATTAGGATGTTCCCCACCTTGAATCGCCTTAAGGTATACAAACGTTTTGATCTTAAAGATAATGTTTTCAGCCACTTAGTTCAATTTGAATGAGATGTGGGAACAATTCCCTCCAACCATTATCTGCTTTGTGTCAGCTTTTCCATACTTTAAACACAATTCTAAAGAAGACAGACAAGATAGTTATAACCCTGTACTGAAAGCATATGGCTTTGTTTTATACCTGAGCACATTCAGAATGTTTTTGAGCGTTCTGTAGCACGACTTGAAAAAAGGAAAGCAACACAGAACAGGGAGGACCACTACACTACACTACACTGTGCAGTTAAAAACTTTAAGGTTTTTCATGCAGCTACAAAGGGGACATAAAAGATGATATGAACCAAAACATTGTCCGCCTACATATATTTTCACAGGAACTATTTATCTTGCTCTGCACTAAACCTCGTCACCTTAAACAATGTCAGTCACAATGTGAGATTCACAGACACCGGGAAAACAAACTAAAAATAACTGTGATCTAAACGGCGTTAATATCTAACCAGCCTAAACCTTTTGACTAATATTAAATTGAAGGAATCTCACTGTCTTTGCGGTTTTGCATTTTCATTGGTGTGTTAGTTTTCTCTTTATCTATCTTCTGTTTATTCGACTCTTGTCTTTATTTAATTTAGTTCACTTTAAGAGGTGATAATTTACTCTTGAAGTTTTTCTTGTTAGGTTTAAATTATTTACCTGAGGAATTTCGTGTTTTGGTCCTCCTTCACTTATTAGTTTTGCTATTCGGGTTTTGCCGTACTCAAAAAGTAAATTTTCTTTATTCATTTTGTTAGATATTTTGCGATGCTTTCTAGTTTATTATTGTCTCCCTTTTATCTGTACAATAAAAAAAATCAAAATCTAAGTGTTAAATCCCTAACATTTCAAATATAATGGTAACACCGTGTTCATGTAAATACATAAAAAGCAGCTAATAGTCCACAAATCAAATGATTCCCACTGATAAATCCTACCATCCTTCTAATTTGGTTTACAAGGGGAAACAATACTGATCATGCAGTGGGTATGGTTAACATTTTGTTCTTGGAAACAAAAGAGGTGATCGGTTCCAAGCAAACTCTGGTGGTTCCAACCCTGCAAACCTGCCAAAACTGTTTGTGATGACAGATATATGCTGGCAGGAAGTCAAAAGTTTAACTTCTAATAAATCCACCTGCTGTTCCCCTCGGCTGTTCGATAGCAACATTTCCTAACAAATGCGCACTGTTTCTTCTATCACAAAGGAAACACCAACAGAAATATCCTCAAAATATCTCTGCACAGCAGTCCTCTTAAATAAGCGGAGCTTAGAAAACAAACTGAATAAAGTGAGGAATATTGCACAGCTCCAATGTCACCACTTGGAGGGAATTAAGGAGGGTAAACAAAGGAGGATGTTTCAAATGTTTAAAAAAAAACAATATTTTCAAATCAACATCTAACCAATTTGGTCTCTTAGATCCTTTTATCTACAGTTTATTTAATATTGGGAAACAAAGCTTAGAGACACAAAACTATTTTAATCATCCAACTGGAATCGAAGATTAGTGCAATATGTTTGTAGAGTTGAAAGAACACTGTTGGTGGGTTAAATGAGTTTTAAACGGGGTTTAGTGAGTTAAAAGTTGGGATTCGATGCTACTTCATAGGATCCAATAGTAGTGCAATTTTAGAAGGGTCTTACAGTGTCTCCAGCAAATTCTAGATATTTCTGTTGTCTCCTTTAAAAAGGACGTCTTTTGAAAATCTTTAAGCAAAGGTAACAGCAGGGATTCTGATCAGATAAATTCACTTGTAAATAAAGACATTTCTCACACTTCTTTTAAAGCTTAAGAGGCTCAATTTAGTTTCTTGCAATGTATATATTTTTGTTGGAGCCAAGATCGAATTCTAACCACAAGTGAGGCTAAGAAGATAGATGGGACACTAAATAAAAGTGTATGGTTTCTGGCTTAGATTTTCAAAAAAAAAAACAGAACTACGTAGTGAATGCAGTAATATAGGAACCTTACCTATTCACCTCCTGCTTTAAAGAATTGCCTAAAGCTCCTGAAAACACCGCTTGAGTACACATTTTTAATCTGCAATACGATTTTTTTCCATGTGACTGACTAAGTATAAGCTCTGACTATTTAGGGTGAGCAGATCTGTGCAGATTTTTTATTTATTTATGTTTTACTTCTGTCTCGGTGCCACACACAAGAAAAAAATATTTCCCACATTTGACTGGGACATACTAAAAAAATATCAAAAATTCAACGAAAAACTGAAAGTAAATTAAAAAAAACCCTGGAGCAGATATAAGGCAAAGACCCACTTAACAAGTCTGTACAGAATCTCAGACGGGAACAGATAGAGAATAGGTCTACAGTACATAAAAACTATTTCAGAACTAAGTCTAAAGAAAAGAAAAACAGCAATAAACACAGTGGGATGGTTTATATGCTGACTGAGGCAGTGAGAGGTGATTCTCAGAGAGACATCTGGGAAGTTTCTAGAAGTTTTGTTTCTCTTTTTTTTCATAAAAAGGGAAGAGTGATGCGTTTCGCTTACCTGCTCTGTTTGCCTGTCATTATTTAGTTTTTGCTAGGCTATAAGGGGATCACAACTTCATCTGTACTCTGTTCTCCTAGACTCCTATCATTTCTAAAGTATTCTTTTTTTATGTTTAATTGATTATTTTTGCACAAGTCTGTCCCACTTGCTATATATAAAATGTGCCAATCCAGAACTGACTTTCCCCATGCAGATTTTATTATGTATTTTCCCCCAAAGCGGATGTGTTTCACTTAGTTTCTGCCTATCCTGTCAGACCAATTGCTGCTAAACTGCTGTATAATCCGACTAAAATAGACCTGGAGTCTACTTCAAACGGAGCTACCCAAGCCCCCATTCCGGAAAATCTCGTTTGGTGTGATTATCCCCATTAACGTTCAATGAGCCTTAAACACTACGACCTCGTCCGACACAATTTTTATTTTTTATTTTAAAGAAATTTTGCAATAGAAAAAGCCCTAATGTGTCTCTAGCAGACAAAGCACACCTTACAATAGCTTAATGTTTATTAGCAACTTCTTCCCAAAATATGATGCAGCTAACCTACAATTAGATGCATGAAAGGGTATATTGTGAACATCTGTAGAAAGTTAGAATGTCATCGTTTTACTCTATTTACCAGGTTACAGCAATTATATAATTTATCTTCTCATCTTTTTATTCTGCAATTAGGTGTATGGTTAATGTCATCATAAACCATTAATACAATGTGATTAATTTCATAATCTGGAACTTTGGCTAAAATCAGAGACAAAAATGAAGTCCTGTAACAAAGAACTATGTTTTATATTATAGGAAACTTTAGGAAGATAAACTAGATAGAAGGCCAACACTTCAATAAGTGGTGCCAGCCATGAAGGAGTGGCATTCTTAAAGAACTTCATCTGATTGACCATGGCCTTTGGTTTCCATAGATACCATTAAGATGCTTCATGTCTTTCAGGATTTCTGTCATGTTTTTTCAGCTTGAGCCTTAGTGAGTAAACATATTAAACCTCTCAAAGACAAATCTGATCTTCATTGCTCGCCTCACGCACACACAGAAAAACACACCAGGCAAATGGGCCGAGTCAGATTTTCATCTGTTTGTCCTGCACTAATCCCATATGTGATCTTTCCATGGGTTAATCCCCTGTGCCTCCGTACCTATATCCGTCTGCTGTTGTAGATGCACTTTCATCTCTAGACATTTGTGTACCTTCTTTATCTATCCTATTTCTCTGCAGTTTAACCCTTCACCTCTTTGTGTTCCTTTGAATTCCACAGACGTTTTCCTTTTTGTTCTTCTTGTCTGTCTCTCATTCTCATATTTTTTACTTTTATGACTTTATGTAATCACAGCAAATCCCAACAGCCTAAAAGCTTTATTGGCAGGACCAGTGCGTCTGTGCCACCATATCATTCAGAATAACACAGCAAGAAGCAAATAAGATTTACCAGAGAGAGTGTCTCTGCAGTTCGATAAAAATAAGTCAAAGGGTCCATGATGGTGTTCGAACTAAACAGAAGTGCAGCTGCAGTTTATTGGCCCTGTAATGACTCTTAAAGCTGTCCTCAGACTCTATTCATCTTCATGCTGCTTGAACAAAACATTATAATCTGTATGAAACGGGAATGTTTGAAAAGATAATACAATGTCAATGTTTACAACTAAAAATCAATGTTGCTGATGGACTCATTTGGAAGGAGGCTTTCTTTGGAAGCTAGAAACATTAAAAATGTTCATGTAAGGATTAAATGTATATGATGCACATTTAGATTTTCTTAAGAGGCGAGGATATGTGGAAACTAATGAACATGCCTAACAATTAAATACACTTTCAGTTACTTGGTTTGTTTTTAACTGTCTCTTCACTCTATAATGTTGTGATACAGTGAGAGCTCTGCACTGATTAGTCAGCAGATGGGACAATAAAAGACTATCGTGACTATGGTCTATATTTGGATTGTGAAAATCGTGTTATTAAGCATTGGCTATCCAAACCCACAAATGGAAAAAAGAACAAAAAATAAAACAAAACAAAAAAACAGGAAAACTATGATCATCAGGTGCATCTCCCATAGGAGATAAGGGCTTTGGAGTAAAAAGTCTTACTCTTAACATTCCTGCCATGGCTACCTTAAAGAAACTACAGCAAATTATTTTTTAATGATCATGCATTAACTCAATAAACAGATTCAAGATGATCTATTGAAACGTTTTTTTTTTTTTTGTTGAACACAAGATTCTGACTGCTTTCTTTTTATGCACAGAGCAGCAGCTCAGACTGTCCACCCTTCTGGGAGTGTCTGAATAGTTTCCTGGGAGGGATGCTATCTTGGTATCCTGTGGTCCTCTTGGACTCTTTTGGCCATCTGGGCGATGACCAAGTTTCCCAAATGGCTGCTATTGGGAAGACTTGCCATCATTCATGTTTTTTTGTTAGTTTTTTTTTATTATTATTATTATTTTTTTTTTTTATTTCTGTGCCAGGCTGTGCCATCGCTTAGGAACAAGGTGTTTCATGTACTTGATTGGGGTAAAAATGCCAAACGAATTTCAACAATTTTGCAATGAAGAAGCAAGTGAAGTGTTGCTTTTCAGACAGGTGAAGAGATGGTCAACTGACCATCGGGTGGTGAATTGGGAATGTCTGGAGATTGAACATTATTCTTATACAGTAAAGGATCTTATCTCATGTTTGAAGGGAAGTTTGGTACATGGATTTAAAAATGGCATTTTTTTCCCCAGATATGGATTCTAAAAGCTACGGTTCGAAAGTTGTTGGTGTGTGTTAGGACAGCAATCAGAAAAATGACAGGAGGACTGAAAGGGCCTAAGCTGGTCACTACTGCATGTCCTGTGCAGAAGAGGGGAGTATCTGGCGAGAAAGTGAGTCCATCATCATGGCAATGTCATCTGACAAAGTTCCCTTTGTGACTGATCGCAAGACGGATGAAGGAGAAAAGAGGTCCAGGTCAATGGATCACTGGTTTGAACACACTAAACCTTCAGTCATCACCCTAATCTCCTGTTACATGGTTAAATTTGTTTTTGGCTCACATACCTTTGTTTTTCTATAATTATTTAGTCTTCTTTTTTTATTCTTCTGCGTTTGGACTGTGTTTCAATGTTGTCTGGAATAATCTTAGAAATGTTTTGTCATAAAGCATTTGCCTCTCTCTCTTTCTCATATATATATACTCATATATATATATATATATATATATATATATATATATATATATATCCAGCATGTCTGTCATGTTGGGGTTTAATATTAATATGTTTTGAAGTTAAGAGATTACAGGTACAGCTGATCCCAGAGCTTTTAGCTGGTTTTCTATTATCTGCCCTAATCACTACTAACTCTTGTCCCAAGTAGCCATGGTGATATGAAAATGGAAATCTAATGAGATAGATCCTTGTTGGGTCATGAAGTATTAAATTATTCCTGCCTCTACTCAGTTTCTGTTGGCATCTGTTTAAAGTCTTTCATCATTTCTTTAACTAAACTGCCAACCTTTCTCGTCAAACTATCTCTCCTTTTGATTTTCTTCACTTTCTAGTCTTCTTCACGTCATCTTCCTCTATAATGAAAAGTCAACTTGAGGCTCTTTCCTAATCAAACAAAAAGCCTCTGAAATCGTTAAGTTCTATCCTTAGTATTTATTGTTCATTATGTGAAACAAATTCTAATGTTTTATTTTACTATTAGTTTTTTTTTATTTCTTACACAATTTTCTTTGAATTTCTACTTTCTTAAATTCTGTTAATTTATTTAAACTTTGTGCAAACTAAACTCTAGTTTTAATTCATAAAGATTTGGCATAACTTCCTAATTTCATCAACTTACAAATATTTTACCATGTGAGAAGAAAGTAATGGTACCCTTTCAATATTCCTTGTTTTGCATGTATGTATGTACTTATCCTTTTTTACAAAGGTAAACTAAGTAACTTTAATTATATATTGTTTAAAACTTGTAGGAGATAAAGGCAACGAAAAAAGAAAACAAATCCAATTCTGAAACTAGTATTTTAAACACGAAATACAGTAAATGTAGTAGCTTTGATCAAAGAGGAAACTATTCAGAAACAGGTTTGTTATCTCAGAATCTTTCAGGCTGAGTCTGTGTTTCCAATGTTAACTAAATAAATATTAGGCCTCACTTATTTATTTATGAAGCCAAAACGAGACCCCAGAGATGAACAATTTTTCATCTAACATTCCCTGCAAATCAACTTCTTATTCATTCGTATGCTATGATTTCAGAAAAATCTTTTTTTTTGTCAGATCATCTACTGAACTCTCGACAGATTTTCTTCAGTGCGATGAATTCATTAAATCAGTTTCTTTCTCTCCTCATTACAGCAAACTCATGGATCATCCTTTCTCCATCATTCTCCATCTCATCAAATCCATCTGTTATTGAACACAAAACTCTGTTTCAGTCATCTTTTTGTCTACTATGTGGTGTTTTTCATTTTCCTGAAAAAAAAAATCTATCTTCAAGTATGATGGGAATTGTTATTTTGAGTACAAATATATTTAGTTGAAATGCAGAATTGCTGAAAATATATTTTGCAGAAGGCAGACAAGTGGCCGTAACATTTAGCCAATGTAACAAAGCTGTAACATTTTGAATCAGATCCTTCATGGTTATAACGTCTGTTTTTTTTACATGGGTTTGCCCAAATCCTTACATTAGTATGCAGGTATTCAGGCTATAACCCATCCGTTATCTCACCTGTCAATTTCAAAAGGCCATATCGATTTTTTTCTAACCTGTTTCAAAAAGTCAAGGGCAGTGTGGCAAAGAAATGTTGGGTTAAAAAAAACCAAAAACAAAATAAAATACGCTACTATTGGAGAACAGATCTAAAAGCAGCTTCCCTCTGTTAATACTAAAGAGTGAGATTTGCTTGAACAAGATAGCCTCCCCTCTAAGTAAGTCCCGTAAATTCACACAGCAGCAAACCATTCAGTGCATACATTTGTTATAGAGTGGACGGCATTAAAAAGTAATACAATCATTTATTGTAAAACGGTGGTGGGGGGTGGAATCAGAGCCTTAGCCTTTCTAACCCCCTTGGTTGAGATATAACCCTACGTCATCTATGCATTGGGTTAATCTCATCCCGCTGGTCAGACCATCTTGTTCCCATAATTCAGATTATCAGTTGACATATGAGGCTCACAGCCTGCGTTAAAGTAAGCTCTTATTAATCTGTGTAGGAATTCTATTAAACTGAAGCAGAGTTCCGTTTTTGCCTCTATTCACCTCAATAAAAATATTCCCCTCCACAAAGAAAAAGAAAAAAAACTTCTTCCTAAAACCTAAAAACTAGAATATTGAAAAAGCTTTCAGCCACCCAAAGCTTATTCATGCTTTTGTTTACATATCTGCACATAACTTTGCAAATCTTTAAATAGAAACTGTTAAATAACCCCACATGGAATCTGTACAAAAATAAATACCTTAAGGGATCTGTTTCTGTCTTGTGATGCATTCTTTATAAACTTTATAATGTAGTAAACATTAAAGGCAATCTTACATCCTTGCTCTGCTTCAACAGTTCCCCACTGCAATGCTGGTGTTAAACTGTCCTTAACAGAAGCATCTCTATGAAAGAGGTAGTGCTGTAGGTAAGTGGGCTCCTTTGCAACTGTCCTTGTAGAGTTAAGCCTTTAGCATGTTAAACACCGTTATTAAAAGTAATAATAGTGGTTATAGTGTTGTTCTTTTTTCGTCCATGCTCTTGGTGTATTCAGGTGTTGTGTGTTCAAGCAGCAATGTCAGCAATGGCATTAGTTGGAAGGTGGCAACAGTAAACCTCTATGATTACATCTCACAATATATTTGCATCAGGCCACAGTTTTCAATAAAGTACATCTAAGTACCTTAACAAGAATCTGAACTTCAAAAAAGTCAAAAGCTGGAAACACTGTTAGTTTCTCATTTCCATGGGGATCCTGTGTGCTTCAATCATACCCAGCCTTTAGACTATCGGGTCAAAACCAGACCGATCACGGCATGACAGGCAGGAGGTTATGATTAATCACTTTTAGCACCAGAATTGCTAATAAAGCAGCAGAGCTTTCCTGGAACTATAACAGCCAAAATGGCAGCTTAGACGGTGCAATGTTTTCATGATGACCTTTAAAATGTTCTGAATGAGCTAAACATGTACTGTATCTAAAACTGCAACAACTGGCTGCTTTAAGGGCTTTTCTTAAATGAATAGAAAATTACATTTAAGAAAAACCTTTGCCTTACATTCATAGTTATACAAACAGTTCTAACCCATTTTAACCGACCCTGTTATGCCTTTCAAATCAGGCTCCAGACCAATATGCCATGTTTTTTAGTGTAAGTCTGGTTGGTAAAAAGTTGGTAAAACCCTTTGTTGTCTTTGTGTGAACAAATCTAGAATGTGAGGAAAATACGAATTAGACTAATATTTAAAATTAACATCCTGAAATCATATATGAGAAATCTGTCCTATTTACTTCCTCCCCTTTTTTCTTAGAAAATTTTCCCCCTAGGTCCTTAGTGAGTACCTTCTTTTCCTTCCTCAATCACTTTTAGTGTATTTTCTTAATTTTGCATCACTTAGTTCAGCTCAACTTTAAACAATCGTTTGGCATCCTGAAGCTTGTTTTTAATTATATGGCTAAATAGATGGAAAGCTTTTTAACTCTCGAGAGTATAACTGCAGCACCAGAGCTTATTGCCCTGACCAAATTCTGATATTTAATTTGAATGCAAATTAATTATTGACATCTTATTTAAAGCTTACTTTGAAATAAAATGTACAAAAGCATTAAAGTGAATGACAGATTGCCCTCTTTCTGCATCCTGCACCCAAATGCTTTCTGGGGTAAGGAAAACCCTAACTCCTTCTCTTTTGTAAATTGCTGATAGGATTCTGGCACGCTGTGGGAGGGTGTGTCTAATATTTCAAAGGTTTTTCTCATGTTGTTTATGCATAAAGAGAAATGCACAGATCAGACAGCTGTTAGTTGCAAACCATCCCCATCATTTACATAACACTTGTTTTTTTATTTTTTGTGGGTTTACTTGCAACAAGTCATCACTTCAGAACAAGGTGGGAATTTCTGAATAACTATAGCATTTGTCAGCTATATAGGGGTTGCATTTTGATGTTTAATTACATCTGGGTGGTTGGCAATCGTAGGTCCATCATTTATTTATCAGCTAAGAAGCTAAGCTGATTTCACTGAATTTGACCCATCTCCTCTACATTGTTTTTTTCCCAGAGTACTCTTTACGATATCCAGCAGTTTAATTGAAATCTTCCACATGGTTGACGATACTGGAATAAATTTCAAACAACTTCTCTAAGCAAAGAAACAGGAGGGTCACTGCATGATGAAACAATAAGCCTTAAGGATTCAAAGAACACAAGACTTAAAAGATTAAATCAGCACAGCTGATTGGACGGTATGTCACATAACAGATGGACAGCGACCCAAAACAGACAGAGCAGATCCAAAGTTTCTCAAGATAGAACTACAAGAGTATCCAGCAACTGTCAATTCAGTCAAGCAGTCTGAGCCTTAACACTTTGGATACACTGCTCTGTTTGATCCATCACTCAAAGAAAATCATGAATAGGAATGAATAGAACATTTGCTGAAATCCTGTTACTCTGGAGGTCATTGTGACAAAAATAGCCTTGTTTATTTCCAAAAGGCTGTCTTAGTTCCGGTGCGATTTTGTGCCAAACAATATACAAAACTGTTTTTCATTTAGTATTTTTTATTTAGAAACAAGCACTTTAATAAAAAATTGGAATACTGTAAATCAGGAACTCTCTGAGAGGTAAAAAGTGTTTCTAAGAATATTACGACACTTGATGACGACCAGGCATGAGTCATGCAAGTTTCACAGTAAATCTTTACAAAGTCTTCAAATAAACACTATTATTAGATCTAAGGGCTAAGTCAATAATAAATAGCAATCAGTTACTAAAAACATTAAAAGATCACAATTAGCTTGGATGAATTAGCATGAAAAAAATCTCTTCATCACTAAATATAGTTTAGAAACAGGTAAAAAAAAAAAAAAAACAGAAAAAGTTTTTTATATCAATTTATGCTGATGTCTTTCTTCTTGTGCAAGCAATTCTAATTGCCCTCCCCCAAAAATCAGATGACCTGACTCCAATATCATCTTGCCATGTACAGTAGGCTTCAAACTAGCAACTAGTTTAATAGTAACCTAGCTAACAGGATGCCCTACAGACTATCATAACCTAAAATTAAAATAAATAAGTTTTAAGCCTTTATAAACATCCTGGAGAAACCCAAGCCACTAGTCACACTTAAAGGGGAGAGCAAATATTACAACATCATCAGTCCAATATTCGTTGACTTTATAGTCCCTCTTGGGACCAGAATCTTAAAGGTATACATCAATATAATGGCTCAGAGATCATTCAGAGAAGGGTGGACTAACTATAATACTGGTCTGACCCTCTTTAGTCTAGGGTTATGATTTAGAGTTTAAATAATCTATCTTATTGACAATAGAACAGATTATTACCATTATGGGAAGGGGCAAGGGCATGGAGGCGTATGATTGCCGTGAAAGCTTGGGATTATTGCGGTCTTTATAGTCATCAAGGGTCAGGAAGGCAAGAAAGAGATGAACTCTTCCTGATGGTTACATATTTCTATAAGTGCACATAATCCCTCTGTAATAGGTTGTCATTCAAAAATATATAGAAATACAGGCACAAAGCCTTTTCATTATATTGGAAAATCAAAAAAAGGAATTAAAAAGTCTAAGAAAAAGATATCAAAAATCATACAAGCAAAGCTCCAACAGTCTCAGTTTAATAGGTCAAGATATGTTGCCAACATTCCCAACATCGAATAAATGTACCTTAAGGGTTATAAGATTAAAAAGTTTGTGTTAAATTTTTTACTGCCATCCAATGTCATTTTAATATATTTGACCAAGATCTGCACAATGATCTGAAGAATTTAATTGGTATCATAATGGTGGGCCGAGTAATTAAAAACTCAAACAAGGCATGTCTGTTTTTGTCTTTAGCATCCATGCACATTTTAGATTTTAATAAAAATGCACTTCAAATTCATTTATTTATTAATAGTATTTATTTTTTTACTTTTTTCCTGGAGTTTTCACAGGTGTCTGAGTTTAGCCAGATGCTTGCAGCTTCTAAGTATGCACAAAAACCATTTTGAATGTAGTACTTAAATTGTTTGCTAGGTTGGACCCATTCACTATGGATGCTGTGACATCACATCCACAGAACAGCATGGGAACTTCCAACCCTAAATACAGGATAATAGGCTGCAAGCTTATAGATGCATCGGAGCTGACTATTGAGGTGTAAGTCTGGTCATCAAATTATCTTTTAGTCATATAGGTTTAGTAAAACATACATAATGTTGCTTTAAGATAGTTTTCAAAATATTTTGAATAAAATACTGTAGCTAACGTAATCTGAGAACATTTCATAACAAGGTAGGAATGAAACGACCCATGGAAAAGAATATTTTTTTAAGAGTGACAATCGGCAATCAAATAAATGGCCTTTTTTGGGTACAGTTCCTAAAAAGGGCAACAGAAAGACTCCAAAAGGTACCTGATGACCCAAAGATTTCATAGACTTAATAATCTATTCAATTTGCAACTAAACCAGAATAAAAAAATTAAACCATGAAAGTGAACAAAAAATTTTAGTTTCAAACATATAGAAGGTAGAACTCTAGAGTTTTACCTTCCATACTGTATCCTCAGTTTTGTCTTTTCTTAGTCTCTCCTCCAACAAGTGACATACAATAAGCTGCAAAAACCAGAAAAACCTTAGAAGTGTCATATCTGATTAAAAAAATAGAGAGAGACTCATTCAGGGAAAAGGCAAATACACAACAGACTGTCTTTTAATGTTTTCCTCATTCTTTGATGCAATAATTGCACCCCCCCATACCCAAAATGTCTGTGTCACTTATTATGGTAAATAATAACAGTGACTAAGTGAACAGCTCAATCTGTGGCAGGGTTTAAATCTCTCTTAAACCTCCTGATTTGATCTGATTCCAGCTGAACAGTGCTGTTGATACCAAGTGTTGTCTCCATCTGTCGCTCAATCTACCATCTCGCTTATCGAGGGGTGAACAGCTGATTCGTCACTAAGGAGACGACGGCACTTCCGCACAACTGTCAGCACAGCGTTGTCTGTTGTAGTCACTCAGGTAGTAACCTGAACTCAAGTTATTTCAAGTTCACTTTTAGATAATATGAGAAGAAATTAGATTTTACAAGTGAAATTACTAATTCTGCATGATCAAAATCAATAATATAGTATACGTGTATTGTACACTACAGAAAGGTAAACAAAACATTTGAATTGGCAGGTAAGACCACAAAATAAACTAGAAATTAGCATTAGCTAAGACCTGAATGGTTAGTCCATTTCATATTCTTTTAAATATATGCAGGGGCGGAGCTAGATGGGGGTCCAGGGGTGCCAATACGCTTAGCCAATCATTGGCCAAAACATTTTAATTTTTAATATATTAACAATTACTGGACAACATAAACCACTGTTGTTAATTATGCACATCAATATATAAACATTAAAGATGATAAGTACAGAATTCAAGCAGAAATAGATTTTGTGTTTTATGGGGTAAAGAGAAAATTATGTCTGCAAGTCATCTAGGAATCTTCAGTGAAATCATAAATTGGTTAATAAAAACGTATTAAATAATACATTTATGTAGATATTAGTATGCATAAATATCAATTTTATGCATATTGTTTACTGATTAAAGTAGTTAAGTAATGACAATGGAAAAGATGTTCGACCAAAACTCAAACCTGAAAGAATTTTATCCACTATACCTTTTATCTAGAAAGCACGGATGTTGGAATATATTTGTCTATTTGTTAGCAAAGACTGTGGGAAAATACAGTTTGTCTTTCTTTACAAAATATGGATGTTTTTCTCATAAATTTTCCTGTTGGAAAATGGTAGATTTCCCGAGAGGTGGTGCTTATCCACTTTCGCCCACCCCTCAGTGTAAAAATATTCTGGCTACGCCTCTGAATATATGCCAGAGTAAAGACAGCAATCACTTTCTTATGGAGTGCAAAGCATAAAGTAGCACAGCTTTATCCCTCCATCACCTGCTGCTGAATGAATGAGCCAAAACAGCTGATTTGAATATAGTGTTGGTTCTGAAAAACAGACGGTGAAAGTATGGATGTGATATTTCACCACAGAGGGAATGACTAGTTCAAAGTCGATAAATGTTATAATTCTTTGTTATAATTTTATAATTCCTTTGTTTTATAAGTCTGGGACAAAAGCAGCAATACTTTTGCTTGACATCATCATCCGGTGTAATATCTACCACACCTGGTTTATAACTTTTATTTGCCAAATAATTAACAATGGAGTTGGAAACAAGGTGACAGGCCAATTAATGTAAAAGAATAACAAAACTAGCAATCTGATTGGATGCTGAAATGGGATATTATGCTGTGGTGCCATCTGTCAAGTAGGCATATGAGTGAAAAGGAAGTTTATTGTTTGGTTATTATCTATCTACCATTTGAATCTCGAATGCTGTGTATGTGTGTTGCAGCTTTGCTCTATGAGAATAAGCATGGGGATGAGCATATCGCAAAGCTAGTTTGATCTCTGGGCAGCAGCTGCAACTGTCTAAAGAAGAGAAGATTACTCTAGATTCATACTTGCCTGATTATCTGCTACATCTACAGTGTTGTGTTTCTGCCGTTGTACATGAAAGGATTGTGATTTTATAAGAAATTGGCAATATTTCCAACCAAATGTAGAGTGCTTTTCCGGGAATTAAGACCTCTTGGCATAATAACCTTATGCATTTTTAATACAGTTCTGCTTGTATATGCAAGACTCATACATACAACTGTCAACTTAAAGGTTGTCATGTGTTTAAAGCAAGTCGCAATGTACACACATACACATGATAAAAGCTAAAATGCTGCATCTATACTGACAACACTAGAGACCTCAGTAAATAAGCAAATTATACATTTAAGTGTTTAGAATCTAAAGGAAGAGGCAGCTTATTTTTCATAATTTATGCAAATCGAGATCATGTTAACATATTGGAAATTTTAATCCTATGTAACTTAACTGTAAATGGGATAAAAAGACAACATAATTAGTCAGGAAATAAAATATCCATGATAAACAACTAATGATTCTAAAAAGAAAAGAAGCCCAATACCCCAAAGTGAATGATCCAGACAGTTTTAGCATCAAAACATGACAATTTCTTGTAAAGCCTGTAAACTTAATGTATCTAAAAGTTTTTACACTCTCCAGTGTAAAGCATTTCCAAACCAGACAGCAGGAACAGAAGAATAAAATCAGTTGGAGTTAAAACCTGTAGGCTTTCTCATACTAAAACACCTCGGTGTGAAGAACACTTTAGTTGGTGCATCTGAAGTGAGCTTGTATTCTGTCAACATAAATGATAGCCTGACAGTAGGGCTGGGAGATTTCCATAGCCATAATTTGGCCATTTTTCACCCACTGACAGATGGACTTGATCTGAAATACTCTGAAGCAGAGCTAAAGAAAACCTAAAAGCCTTCTGTCAGATCTTTCACAGCTCTGCATCGTCTACCGGCAAGAAGAAAAAAAATTAGACTCAAGAGCTTAAATCTTAAGAGGAAGCTGTTGATTCTCTTGCCTGTCAAATAAAAAAATGCCTCTAACAGAAAACGGAGAAAAGTTTAAGCTCAGGAAATCGTTACTGTACAACATAGATACAAGTCAGTCAGATACCACCCAACTTAAAACAGGCCAATACCAGTCCAACGAGTATTCTGTCTTATGTTTTCATTTGTTTTTTGTTGTTCATCCCATACAAAAAATGGCAAATCAGCTTATGTAAGGAAACAAATGCATCTGGATGTCCAGTTATAACTAATCAAAAAATGTTAAGATTAACTACTCCAAAATTAATTTTGCATCAGGTAAAAAATAAAACTGAAGGTTATGATATGAAGAAGCCGACAAATAATAGAACCGTAGGCCATGATTGTTTACAGGAATGTTAGAAAAGAAAAAAAAATACAAAAGCGATTTTCTTCCTGAGATTAAACCTAATTGACCTTAAAATCACATTTTCTTATAGTCAATGTATATCAGAATATAGAAAATGACTTCCAATAATTGTCAAAGTGGGGAAAAAGACTATTAATACAAATTAACTGATGATTTTACCAAAAGTCTTTATTGCAAAAGAAGGAAGGGGCAAAATGATCTCCACTCCTTATAAAAACTTTGCATTATCTAAGGTATAAAGAAATATTTTCATTTAAAAACAAAGACTTTAAGGGATTCATTTCAAATTGTGATGACAGTAAACATGAATAAATATTCTGAAACAGGCAAATGTTTTATAGATTAAAGCACAGCTGATAGTGTTGGATATTTTATTTAAAATGTAACAGAGCTGAGGCAATAAGCAATTTGAGAGCAGTAAAATGAAAAATAAAGCTTTTGTTTAACACAATGAAACACTGTTTCCTTAACTTACACACTAACATATTTACATACAAACTCTGCCCAGTTGCATGTCCCAGCCTAACAAGTGCATTTGCTGATGACACCATTGAATGTCATTGTTTGTGTGTGTATTAGAGGTGTTGGCAGCATACCGTGTGACTCACCGTACTGTCAAAGGAAATCAGTTTTTTTCTTTTTTTTTCTCTATCCTGATTCATTGTTGTCAAAGGGCTCATTTAGTGTTGCTCTGACATCCAATTCACTCTATTCATCAAAACAAAGACATTGATTTTCTTTTTTGGATGGGTATGATTTGATAAATTAAGAAGTGCTTTCAAATAATCACTCGTACCAAGGCAACAAGACTCACCATTTACCCCGGTCATCCAACAAAAATAGTGGAAAATTTAGAAAATTGTGGACAGTCAAAAAAGTTCAACATAATGCTCC
>NW_015150554.1:213624-250088 GCF_000732505.1 Cyprinodon variegatus | reverse complement strand
ATATATATATATATATATATATATATATAAACAGAGCAAAATACATATCTGTCTCTGTCTTTATTATGTGAAATGGATTTGTAAACATACGGAAATGCATTTTGACCCACATTTTGGACCACTCAAATCAGCTTTCTTTATCTCTAAAGTGTAAAATCTCTTCAGAAGATTATAAAGGTACTTTCTCCCTGTTGGCAACATCCATCATATTTATGATTTTTTTCCCTAGTTTTAGAATGGCTGCACTGGCTAAATATTCATCAATGATAGCTAACTTTTGGCCAGAAGAAATTTCCCATCACATTTCCTTTAACCCTATTAAGGTTAAATATTTTAAGGCATTTAAAATTGATTTAGAAAAGACAATGGAATCCAAAGTTTTAAAGTGGACTTCTTTTGTTGCTTGTGTTCCACATGCATATATGGGATTGCTATCTTAAAAAGTGTAGTCATAAATCCCCAAACAACATACAGTACACACAACACAGAATAGCATTAAGTAAAACATAAAAGTTGAGCAATGAGACAGATTTGAATACAAAAAACATGAAACCTGGCTGATGATTGATAGTTTACATAATACCAATTGTGGGATTTTATTAATATCCCCTACCCCTACTCCCACACACCCATCATCAAACACGCTATTACACAGTGTGTAGAAGATAATCTTGTATTTATAAACTCATCCCTACAATCAGCTCTAATAGCCTTCTAGTGGGGCTCAGACATCAAAATAACTGTCCTTAGTCCTGCAGAGGTCCTCTTTGCGCCACCAGCCTCATCACAAAGGACACAAATAAAAAACATGAGTGAAAAAATTCTGAAATTCATAGTGGTAGACATTAATGACGAAATAGTGTCACTTTGGACTAAGAAAACATTAAAAGTTATTTCTCCTTAGATCTCTACTGACTAAAAATTCATTCTCATATCAAATGTTTGCTTCAAATGCTACAACATCATAGTAGATTTTGCATCATTCAGCCTCCAAGACATTAATATTACACAACTTTACCTTTTTCAGGCTTGTATGTTTAAAATGTAAAGAGCTGCTGTGAATATTTTTAAAAATAGGTGTATTTACCCTACCAGAAATACAAATACATACATTTCATGTATTTAAAGCTGGGCATACACTGTACGATTTTTTTCCCTTTTCAGGCCAATTCTCTAGTCATACAAGAAATTTTTGGATCTGGCCGAGTTTCAGCCTCATCGTGCGTCCTGCGTCGTGTAGTATACAGGGGGTAACGAGGGCCGATTAGCCTCTCATGACCACCTCCCGATCAGGAATCGTAAGGTCAGGGGAAAATCAAACATGTTTGAATTTCAGGCGGCCCTCATGATGTGTTTGTGAGCAAATCATGCTGTTGAAGCAGAGCTACGAGCACCTAAAAGTGGATTTACCTAAACCTCACGCACTACGCATTAGCAAACAATGGTGATCTTCTCTCATAATATTAAGAAACAGTCCCTAAATTTAATTTGTCCTGAAGTTTTTTTAATACAGAGTTTAATTTGAGAAAAAAACATGATGACATCAGGAATATTCCTTTTACTGGGCGAAACCATCAAGAAAACCACATGTACTGAGTACAATGTTACCATGACAATCCTTTTGGTATGTCAAAGGAGAATGACAAATTCTCATTTAGTCAAATGATCTTAACTGAAAGAATGACTTTCAGTGTGATTATATCTAATAAAGCCTCGACGTGTGAAAAAAGTCCCAGAGTAAATTGAGTCTTTAGTCTCTAGAGCACAAGTCCAAGAAAAAACTTGAAGGTTAAATCCACATCCACATGGAGAGAAGATGAGGTGTAACCGCAAAGGAGCCGTTTAGTTTAGGCTCTTCTTTCAAAAACATCTGGTGTTTTGTGAGAGCAAGAACAATTTTTGAAGCAAGGTCTCAGATTGGAAGAATGAGGCAGTTTAATGTGTCAGTGTGTACATGCAAGACATTTTTCTCCTCTTACAATAACCTACATCTTTAATCTCCATGCATCTATTCAGTGTCATTTACCTCTTATGAGCTGTCTGCACAGTCGTAGGCTGTATCCGAACGTCCCCCCTAATCCCTATATAGCGCATTATATAGTGGTTACACCATTTTACATGAGTGTCCAAATATCTAGTGGATGAAAAAGTAGTGGACTCATAATTCCCCACAAGGTACCTTGAAAAGTAGATGATAATTCATGGTCACTAGCAAGCAAATATATCCCAGAATGCGAGAGCAAGCAAACAGTTAGCGAAAAGTAGTGGTCAGCTGTCTGAATAGTTAGTTCACTATAAAGTCCACTAAATAGTCCTTGCTTTTTACATAATAGTGATTGAGGGTTTTAGGGGTTAGGGCGATGTTCGGACACAGGCCTAGAGTTTTTGTCAGTTGTTTTTGCATTTGATTCTATAGCAGGGTCACAGCGCCACCAAAGGGCCCGGCATATGTACAACAGCATATTGAGTGATGCTGTCTGCACTTGCGTACAATAATAATATTTTTGTCTTTGTGTGTACTAGGTCTAAAGGCGCGGTCCCACCCAGCTTTTTAAGTCTCTAACCTGTTTTTTTTTTTTTTTCTGTTACACTTGAGCAGATCCCAATCTGTCCAGATTTTTTTCTCTCCTGTTTTTATTCCAGACAGATTGAAACAACTCTCCAGATCTGACTGGGTCAGATAAAAAAAAGTAAAAAAAATAATAATAATAATTTATACAATAAAACAAATAATTATTTTTTTTTTTCAATTTTTTTCATAAAGACAAGAGAGTTATAAGCTGTGCTTACCGTCACCTTCAGCAACTTGTGTTTTTGTAAGGCTCAAAGAGGATCACTATTATACAAATTTCTTTCCTCCTGAACTCCTATCATGGGTAAAGTACTCTGTTTTCTTAAATGTTTAAGCCCCAGTCTGGCCCACTTGCTATAGATGTGCTATGCAACTACAAACCTGGATGCTTTCTCTTAGGATTTAGAGACTTTATTTTGTGTTGTATCCCAAAGCCAATGTGTTTTACTCATGTCAGATCCATGACAATTCTGCTGTATTGCTGCACAGTCTGACTGAAATAGATCTGGGGTTTATTTCAGTCCTACCTGCACAAGACACCTAGCAGAAAATCATGGCAGGTGCGTACATCCCCATTCACTGTCAATGAACGCTAAATGCTACAACCTTTTAACACAAGATTTTCTGTTGGAGCGGATGCAAAATCATATTCAATGTGTTCTTAAAGGTATAGTGGAGGATGTTCTTTTTCCAGGTGGATCATCAGAATAAATGGTCCTCCTAATTGTCAATCATTCTGGTAATATGGTTATGTAAGGGCGTCCTATGTGCTCATCCCCATTTTCACTTACGGGTGGAGAGTCTGACATAGTGGAAATTTACAAATCTTCTTTCAGAAAGTAAGCTTGTACGAACGATGCAACTTTTAAACAGCATGTGAATGAGGAGAAACAAAGCTCAATTTAAATGGAATAAAAGGTAAGTTAAAGGTTGTTTTTTTGTCTGCCTTATTCTAAAGAGAATAATGTGTAAAGTATTACTGTCTAATAATTCAGTAAGTGTTTTGTGAGTTTCATTTTCCATAATAAAATATCTCCTGATAATTTTGATGTAAAAAAAAAAAAGTAATTGCTGACATGCTGTCTTCCCACTCCCAAATGTCAAGATTAATTGAGTTCAGTAATTCTTACATTCTATAAAAGAATGATAAACAGATCCATAGCTTTTTAGTTCTTTTGAATTATGGACCTCAGTAGTTGTAACACCAATATCAATTTTTCAGGAGAGATTTTAGTGATGGAACATTTGACAGACTAAAACATGCTGAGACTCCTAAAGGGTGATAAAAACTCTGAAAAATAGAAAAACAACTTCTTTCTCTCCAGAACTGAGAGCAGCAAGTGAAAAACTGACATAGAAAGGCTTGATATGTCGGTTTCTGGATCCCATTGATCAAGAGAAGAAGAGGTGAGCGGTGCAGTTTTTTGAATAAATGAAAAGCTGAGAAAAAAGAGCTCTTATGGAAGAAAGCTACTGTGCACAATATAAAATGATACAAATATAGAATTAGGTTAACAAAGAAAAGTCCAGGAAAAATACATATTTCTTACTTAGCAGGCAGAGGTGCCTTATTTATGGAGGATTAGAGATTTATACAAATATACAAAGGACCAACCCTACAGAAGATGGTATCAGCCAGTAGAAAATTGCACGAGTTGAATAATTTTAAGAGGCCTAAAGGCAAGCTTGACACTGAACTGCTTTGCTCCTTCTGCTGTGACTAAGTGTTGTAATTTTAAGGCGCTTCTGTAGAACCTAATCAGATTCAGTAAAAAGGTGCAGGGATCTTGTTACTAACTTTAGCATCATGAACAAACAAGCCGAACTCTGTCTGTACCTGCTTTTATAGGTGGAGAGACTCTGGAGATGCATTGTTTATCTCCACAAATTGAGTGTACACCTCCCACACCGACCCACCCACACACATCCACCCACAAACACACACACATCCCTTTTGCTCTCACTCCCAGGGGAATTAACTGCAATCCCGACCAGCCTACCAAAGAGCTGAGAACACATCTGATCTGAGCTCCATTAATTTGCCCTTCCAATAACATCCAACACACACAGCTAGCTCATAAATACTCAGCCATGTGTAGACAGCACCACCCACACACACACACACACACACACACACCATCATGGAGTTTAAATATAATAAAAGCCACTCATGGACAGGCAGGAAGGCATAAATCAAGAACAACCGACAGTTTGCCAAAAGCTCTCTGCACTAATTTTATTTCCGTCTTTGTATGCAAACTATACAAAATGTTCCCACTTACTGTAGCACCAGTAAATGACCAACCCTGAGATCAGTGTTACTCATGAAAGGACATTAAAGCATTCATTATTGCCGTTTCTTCTGTCATGGAAACATGGTTGCATAACTTATGACATGCAGTCAAAATATGAACCAAGGCTGCATTTCTGGTGCATTAGGATGCAGAGAGATGAATCCTTTGCAACTAGATGATAAAATTTTTACATATCTGGTAATCTAAATACTATTCACATAGTTAGCAGTAACTGTCTTTTTTGCGGGGATAAATAATTTGCACATTTGCAGGTGTTTCTTTGACAGCTAACGGTGGTTGATGTATGTCCCAAGATGAAATCGTGCAGTTGCCCTGCTAGCGTCAGCATACAGCAGGTGCTAGTTTTAGGTCCTGTTTAGAAAAAATGGGTGGCTTATCGATTGTCTCTGTGTAATAACAGGATACAATGGCGCTGACACAGGAATTTGAACAGACCCGAGATTCTGCTGAAGATGCTGAGTGAGTAGTTATTCAGTGAAGTCTTCCTGAGAGCTCACAGAGAGGAAATCAAATGGGCAAATCAGGCTTAGGTTAAATAAACATTTTAATCAAGTTGAAAAAGAATGAAGACTACGGACAGCAAGCTTAGTATTTCAACCGTCAAACGAAGACCAGGGTTTAAAGAAGCTCTTACATAGAAGTTCTATGGACTTTGTTCTGAAGCTGTGCTGAAAAGTTGAAATGTGGTATCTTTAGGCTATTCATGCAGATTCTTTCAGCATTCCCAGTCTCCAAGTTGAAGCCTGCCATTTCCATTCTTACGCTTAGACTCTACCATCACCCATCCATCATTGCAAAAGCCTTCTTCAGCTCCGTGTCACTACTTTCTGATTTAATAGTGATGACATGCACCTAACCTCTTCCACTCAGTCTAGTTGCCCCTGGTGAGCATGCTGTGATAGTGCAGCTGCCTTGGCAACCCTGACCGATGAGAGAGGAAAAAGCGGGAGAAATAAAGGGAGGATGGAAAGAAGGGACAAAGGATAACGGATGAAAAGAGATGAGACAGGGATGAGACGGCGACACTCAGTCTAAACCTGAAGGAAATCAGATTTGCAAAGATCTGAAAACATGGCAAGCTACACCCCCCCCCACACACACATACACACGCACACACACACATACAGACATATATACACACACACACCCACAGTAGCTCTCAACTGTTGGTTAATCAGCTCTTGGCCTTGCCTTTCTGGGATTAGAATGCTGCTGGGAGTCCCTAAAGAGATCAGCTCTACACATGTCTCAAAGTGAGCCGCAGGATTTTTTAGATCAGGGTTGATCAAAGCATTTTTAAACGTGGTCAGATTCTGCTGTATGAATCCTGCTCCATTTCCTTACAGCTGATTATTTCTGATAATTTACAGAAGAAAGGTTGTAGAGTTACCTGTACAGGAATGTGTGTAAGGACAACACAAATACCAAAATATTTGAACACACATTAGTGCTGCCTGTTAAAAAATTACGGTGGCCTAGAAGTGCAAACCAACAATACAAAATCTGAAACAACAATACAAAATCTGAAACACTTTTACAAATTGGTGTCTTTTCTGTAAATGTTATATTGGATAATAAATGCATCAAATTTCATTTATAAAGATCTAAATTTGAACCATTATGAAATTTAAGGCTTTATTAAGATGCTAGGGGAAAAATGACTTGTGTTTGATATGGGAAGATTTGATTCCTGTTGAACACTTTTGATTTTTCTATCATAGCAACTATTTCCATGAAAAATAATTACATTTAAACCAAATTATATTTTACCTTTACTTTAGAAGGATTTTCTTTCACTTAATGTTTTTTCAACTAGCAGTAAAAGCAGATGCAAGCTGGAGGCCTTTTTTACATTTTGAGAAAAAAGACAAATTGGTGAGTCTATTAATAAAAAAGAAGAATGCAATTTTACTGCAGCTCCACCGACGAAAGAGTTATTTGATATTTTAAACATCATTACTAATGCATAAATAAAAAATAAATAAATACATTCCACCTATTGCATAGAGCTAACCAAAATTTAAATGACAGTGATAGCCTTGTTTCTGTTTGGTTTTATATTATTGATATTTACATTACTGCTTTTTTTCTCAGATAAATTATTGACCAAAATGCTCAATTTTGAAGCAAGTAAATCAAAAAAACCTACAAAACATACATAAGGAAAAGCAAAAAAAGAGAATTGTTATGGCACTTCGTCGCTTTTAGGTTGGAGAAATTTAGATTTATTTATTTTTTTACAAAATCTGCAGAAAATCAAAAATCCAGGCATTAAGGTTGGCTTGGTTGCAACCAACTTTTTTAATCAGCACTAAAGCATTGAAATAGAAATTAAATATTGCCATCAAAACTATTGAGCTGGGAACACACTATAAAAAAAGAAGTACTAGTGCTGTAATTGGTCTTTTTTGAATTATGAAAGTAAATTTGTAATATAACATAATTAAGATGAAATTATAACATAGGGTCAATGAGACTTAATTTATAACATTACAAGAATTAAGTTATAACACAACAACAATAATGTCATGATGTTAGATGAGTGAAGATGTAGCCAGTTTTTATATTACCTCTTTATATATTTTTAACTTTTATATTAATTCTTCCTCTGTGTTAAAATGCTGGATTCAAGCCGACGCTGCATTTTGGTTGAGCTAATCAAAGCACATCTGAATAACTCTACTGAAGCTTTATTCTCACACAAAAAAAGTTTTTTTTCTAGTACCGTAATATCACAATCTTACTTTGATATCACTTTAGCTTCTCCTGTTAATATGACCTTATGTTATTAGAATTAAAACTCTGTTCTTACAATATGACTTTATTCTCTTACTTAAAAAAAGAAAAAAAGTTTTAGCATTACCCTAATTAGCCATCATACTGTATTACTTTGATATGATCACAGATTTTGTGCTACTGTAACCTCAACTACATCAATTCTGACGAAAACTCTCACAAGGATGATAGCTTGCAAAGAATTTATAACTAGCTGGTGATAAAACAAGATATTCTTACATTTTGTACAGGTCATATCTGTTTAACTTCACCCCAAAATGAATGACAAGCACAGTTTAATGTTAAATGCATTCTTTGTTAGAGTCGTTTTATTTTAAATTGGAACAAGTATTTCAGGTTGTGAAGTTGTTTATTCAGATCGGACTCTCAATGTTGAACTTAGAATCTTTAATAACTTTGTTTGTTCTGAGTGACAATTTCTTCAGAAATGTTAATCTCATTTGTTTTGTGTACAATATGTTGTTTTCTTAAAAAAAACAGAATACATATTTTATTTGTTTCTTTTTTATTAATTAAAACATTTTAGGGATAAATAGTGGTTCATACAGTTTTGTAGGTACATGCTTTATTTTAAATAAAACAAATCAACTTTTTATTTAAAATGTTCTCTATCATTCTCTGAAGGTAAAACAGGTGTGTAGTTAGGTTTAATAGTTAAGTCGATGAGTTTACTCTTTATCCACATCTGCCTCAAAAAGCTGACAAAAAGTGAGGCCCTAGAAAAATGTAAAACCAGGTCAATGGACCCTATTATAGTGCCCTATGTCACATGTTTTGTAAATTTCCACATCAATACCTGAAAGCTTCCAACTTGGGTTTCATCATCAACGATCATCAATACAAAATTTTCACTAGACTGACTGTGGACTGGTTACTCATCCCAGCAAGAATATACTCTATTTCAGTTATTTAATTTTTGTATTCATTTAAAATCTTTAGAAATATGCAATATGACTTACTATGAGAACAGTCGATAAAAGCAGCATCATCTACTGTACATCATTTTCATATAAAAAGATTCTATAGAAACATAGTAAGGCCAATTTAAAAGTAAAAAGAGTTTGAAGAAGGCAATACCTCATAATTTAGGCGAAAACTGTGACTTTTTTTCCTACTTTCTACGTTGAAGCCATAGTTTTCTGTTCTGATGTTACATGTAGAATAGCTCTTTAATGTTGAATTTTCACAACAAAATCAATCCTACAGGTATGAGTACAGGATGTTGATGATCTGGACAACAAAACAAAGAATCCTCTGGCTTTACCAAAATACACACAGCTTGGCGGATGAAAAGATGGATTGTATTATGACAATAACCTCTGAAATCTTTGGAAATTTTCTCAGCTTGCCAGTGTCTTTTCACAACGCAGTCCTTATAACGGCTGCTCACTAACACACGGCCAAATAAGTAATTAGGAAGTGTTAAATCAAGCAGCAAATAAATTATTAGAGACAAGACAGTGTGGTCATGATGATGTTTTTTGAAAGACTGAAGAAAAACAAGAACTGAGTTTTGCCTCTTTTTGTCCAAGAGGCATCTGAGGAACGGAAGTGTTAAATCTAACCACCTGTGTGTGCTGTCTGTTTGCTCACCGATTTAGGTCGGGTTCAGACACGTTTACCTGGGACTTTCTCCATCTCAGCTCCAATACAGGAGACCATCTGGCAGATTAGCTGTAAACGGTGAAGTAAAGTTAAAGCGGAGCTGGCAGCCCCACAGCTCTGAGACTGAGGAGATCCTACATTTCTTCTAAACAGATTTTCTACATAAGCTTTGAGCTGATGTTGTTATTCGAAAAGTAAATGCTAAACAAAGCAATATCCTCAATCAACCATTCAGTGTTTAGATTATGTGTAATGAATTGTTTTGCTAACCTAAGAAGATAATCAGTTTATAAAACAGAATCAGGGGCTGGAGCATATGTTTATTATTAAAGTGTTAAGTTCTATTAGAAAGAAGTACAGATGCATAACCAATTAAATATTTTATAGAATTAAAGGAAATCTACTTTGGATTTGTGTTGTCTTTACCGGTTTATGGTATAAATGTTATATAGTGTGTTTCTGTGTTGGCCGGTTCTGAAATGATGATGTTTGTTGTATATTAAAAAAAAAAATCATCTTTTCTTACAAACCTGATGTAAAAATATTCTTGAATCACAAGCAGCCCAATAGTCTAAAATACTATTGATAGTAAGCTATCAATCTCTAGGTTTTTCTATAAAAAAAAACCTTAAAAAATTACAGGTGAGAGACAAAATAAAAAAAACATCCATATAAACTATCAATCAGTGATTCAACTTTATTAAAACAAACACGCTTCTGGCTAGTCAGAAGATCAGGTTTATGTGGTTTCATTAAAATGCAGTTGAATATCACTCTATTTTAGGCATTATGATTTTAACACCAAAAAAACTGGATGCAATTATTTGCATCTTTTTTCCTAACATACTCGTTCCGAACCTTTTTATTTGCTATTTCTTGCACATCTAGATCCGATGCACAAACTGCATCATGAAAAATAACATTTAGCAATTCAGAACAGAGATGCTAGCATCCAGAGCAGCCCAGATTATTAGCTTTGGAGCCAACATTGTAAAAGTCCCCGTCTAAAAAACCAAAAAACTATGAGAAAATGGATTGGAACATGGATTGCCCATCTTAGCAAATGGCTTAAGAAGGAAAAGTGGCCTCTGTTATATATGTTTTAATTGCACTAAAACCTGCATGTTGAATAGCAAGTGTTAAGTTTGAAAGACAATGCTACTGCCGTAGTTCTGTTGTCAGTATTAGACATAAAAATTGTTTACAGCAAATGTTAAAATCTTAAAGCCAGTATTACACTGCTAAAAAAATAAAGAGAACATGTAAACAATACAATATAACTTCAATTCAATCAAACTTCTGTGAGATTGAGCTGATGAGATCCTCAGAACCCTGAGTTCCTCCTAATACAGGACGATGGTAGGAGTGTGTCAGAAGTTCCTGCAAGTTGACGGCATTGAAGCTATGGACTGGCCCGCCTGTTCCCCAGACCTGAATCCCATTGAGCACATACCTTCCCACCCTCACCTATGGTCATGAGATCTTGGCTATGGCTGAAAGGACAAGACCGCGAATACAAGAGGCCGAAATGAGTTTCCTTCCCAGGGAAGCAGGGTGCACCCTTCGAGATGGGGTGAAAAGCTCAGTTACCCGGGAGTAGCTCGGAGTAGAGTGACAGCTCTTTTACGTTAAAATGAACCAGCTGAACTGGCTTGGGCATCTGTTCTGGAAGCCTCCTGGGAGGTGTTCCAGGCATGTCCCATTTGGGGGAGGACTTGTTGAAGGCCCAGGACATTAGTGTCTGTGCTGCAATCTGCTAAGGTAGAAGCCCAGATATCAAAGTGCCATTACGCTTATAAAAAATTATATTATCAGCCTCATTTTCAGAGTAACAGTAACATTTTTAAGGGTAGCTGCCCATTATTCTGAAACACAAAGGGAGAGAGATTATACAATGACAATACATTGTATATATTTTATATATTTTCTCTACACCAATATATTGACATGACTCAACGTTTAGCCAAATTCAGAATTAGGAAGGTTAAAGAAAAATTAAACCACAAAGAAGACTATATGGTTGACATATGTGTACACAGACAAGCTTATCAGCCTACAGCATGAGGTCAACCAACCTCTAACAAATAATACATTTATGCTCAGTTTCAACTTAAAGGTATAGTGGAGGATGTTCTCTTTCCAGGTGGATCATCAAACTAAGTTGTCCTCCTAATTGTCAATCATTCTGGTGATATGTTTACGTAAGGCCGTCCTACCAGTGGTGAGTCTGGCATAGTGGAAAAATTGCAAATCTTCTTTTGGAAAGTAAGCTTGCATGAATGATGCAAACAGGAACTTTTAAACAGAGCATGCACAAGGAGAAATGGGCTTGTGAATTCTATTGCACATCGTTCCTTACGGGAGCGGCTACAGAGTTGTGCATGGGTATTTTTTTTAAATGTAGAGAGCAGGTTTTTTTTTAAAAATTCACGAAAATCCTCCACTATACCTTTATGACAACTCAAACACCAATATCAACCCCATACGTAAGATTAACGGAAGATCATGAAATAATATTAGACTTTGTAGAACTGGTTGAACCAAGATGGATGTTAACAGTAAAATTGAAACATTCTGTTTATTAAAGCCCCCCGCTTTTACATGGAACATTGATCTAGTTGATGCCATTAGGCACAGACTCCCAGTGCACCACAACCAGATGACACCGTCTGACATAGTTGCCAGGCTGCAGGAAGCCAGTTTATCCATAGTTCATTGAACCTTTACTTGTACTTACAAAAGAACTCAGCCCCCATGTAAGCCCCTGGAATGTCCAGTTGATTTGGACCCCCTTTTAGCTGCACCTTAGCTGTACAGATAAGTGACAGGCAAACAAAAGCACTGATGCTTCCCAACAGCGACTACTGCAGCTCTCTCTATAATGATGATTGGACTGAGAAGCTATTACGCTAATGATCTGTCTCCACAGGGAGATGGGGGCTAATGATCGATGAGGTGGACAGAAGGGACAAAAATGGCAAGAAAAGCAACAGCCAGAGAAATGTTTAGGAAGAGGAAAGGAGGGAAAGCAATTTAGAGAAAGACCATCTGTAAATACGGGCAGAATTGAACCTTTCTTTGGGTATTTGTGATAAGTTATCACTTTAATCAGTTATTTAATATAGCCAAACCACAGCTTTGGTTGTTATTTTTTTACACTGTCACTGGCATTACACTGTCACAAGTATAGCACAATGAAACAAATTCTCTGCATTTAACTTATACCCTTGGGGAGCAGTTGGCTGTGATTGTGCGGTGCTTGAGGAGCAGTGTGGGGTTAAGGGTCTTTTGCACAGGGACCCGGAGTGCAGGCTGTGGGATTGGGGCTTGAACTGAGAACTTTTGGATTCCAAGAGCAATGCCCTAACCACTAGGCCCAATTTCCCAATCGGCATTTTATGGCATTTCATATTATAATATATAGTTGGGTGCATCTCCCACAAGTTGCCACTTAAGATTTCTGTCAGGTAAAGGTATGGAATCTTTCTAGCCAAATGGAAAACTTAGTCAAATATTTGTCATTCATACTGCTTCAAACTTACTGGAGAGTTCATTGTAATTGGCATCTTCTCAGACCGAAAAATTCCTGTAAAAAAAAAGGTTCAGGTGATACCAAACTGGGGATATGACTCCTAACAGAGCCTAGAACATCGGCCCTTTACCACCAGCTTCACAGTATGTAGATGGAATTGGCTGCATTCAGTTTCTGGTTTAAAGCAATATTCAAATCCAGTTTCTCAAACAAAAACTGTGTTGCAACATTATTTCTAACAACTCTACACCTTGCAACTCACATCTAAAGACTTTAAGAGATATTTTTCTTAAACAGAATTTTCCTCAAAAGTGCAAAAAGCTATAATATCAAGATGGCCAAGAAAGATATGGACTGATGGGAGAAGTTCAGCTGTATGCAGCTTGGAGTAATGCAGGACTCCTGCTGCCCAACCTCATGCTGAGAGCTGCTGTCAGCAGGCTGGAAGAAGGCTACTATGCTTCTAATAAGTTAATGCTTTTGAAACTACAATTGGCCAACTTCACTCGTTAAGCTGTCAACTGTAGACTGACTACCTGCAAAAAGGGTTAACCTGAAAATTACACTGTTTCAGAATTATATAATGTTATTTTATTCATCACCCTTCCTTTATCCTTGTCCTCCCCCCTTGGCTATATTTCAGTACTTGCCTCTGTTTTACCATTTTTTTATTACTTTTATTATGCTAGATACTGTGTACAAAGACAGGTTTAAGAAGATGGTTAAAACTATATGCCAGATATGACCTGTCAGAATTAAATTATTTCACCTGCACGGCCTTCCAGCCGTCCCTTTCCCATCCCTCAAAAGCAGATCTGTGGTCAAATTGATAATGAAGCCATACCATCCATTTTATTACCGATGACTATCTCTGTCCTTGACACATAGGCCAGAAGCCTCAATTCATCTTAAACCTTAGAGGCTATTTCAGTATATTTTTGTCCCGGCCAGAATGGTGAACAACAAACAATTCCTTTTCAAACACCTGATTGTGACTATCTATTACAGAGTTGTTTTGCTGTACTTGTACTTGTGTATTATTCTAACTCCAGTTGATATAGATGAATATTTGTATAGATTAGAACTCCTGGATATCCCTGATTAAGGTAAAATTGCTATAAAAGCTAGGAAGATTAACTTGAACAGCCTGTGTTTTTTAAAGAGCTGTGTAACCGTTTTTACTCCCTTTTCCAGGGTTTTTTGCCTGGTTGGTGTCTGTCTGACTTATTTTTATACTTCAAAAACACTTTTCATCTAAATTATCTTCATGTCACTTCCAGACGACGGGTGGCATTGCTTCAGTGAGGATGAATAGGGCCCTGGCAGTCAAACTCAGTCAGCTTTTGCAGCCATTTTCTGCTCCATCACTGCCAGCAATATAACTTCAACAGAATGAATTTTAGCCTCTTTTGCTCCCCGTCTCAATCAGCTTTGTGGGATTTTATCTCCATTTCCCTTTGAAAAGATGTTTACCTTCAATTTTTTTTAAAGAAATTAATCTATTCAGCACTTCAGATTTAAAATGCAAAAAATGCGGCTTCAAACACTGAATATTGAATGTAAGGTGATCACCATACAGACCTGGTGGCAGGTTATTATTATGCAGCAGGTTCTCTAGACCTATGAATATCAGTTTGCTCTTCTGTATGACTGAAGAAAAAGAAATATTTGCATCTGTGCGGATATGTGCCGCCTGACCCAATTATACCAAAGTATTGATATGCATTAAGCGGCAAGGTGGACACTGACTCTCCAGGAACTCAGCAGTTAATTGCAGTCAAGGATTATCCTAAGGACCATTATGGTGATAGTCACTGTTCATTTCCCTCTGATAGATGACCACATTTAATAGAGCTGGAGTGACCAGATGATGAACATTACATAATAGAAGGTGAGCCCTGGACAAAGGAGCCCTAGAGAAAGAAAGTTAGAGAGAAAATATATATGTACACTACTTAAGTCAATTCGAATGAGAGTTTCTTTGGTGTAAAGATAGATTTATGAGATTAAAACATTTATTTCTGTTTTTGTGTTTGATGTATTAGCAAAAACATTATTGTTTTTTTTAAAGTGATGCTGTAAGTTGCATCCAACTTGATAGTAAAGTTTTGGTAAATGGCCTGTACTTATATAGTGCTTTTTCCAGTCGGAAGACTTGACCAAAGTGATTTAACACTACTTTCAGTCATTCACCCATTCATGCACACACTCATACACTGATGTTGGCAAGCTATATTTTAGCCACAGCTGCCATGGGGCTCACTGACAGATGCGGGGCTGCCGTACACTGGCGCTACCGGTACCTCTGACAAGGACACAACAACACTGAAAGCCTTGAGACGGGGGTCCAACCGACAGCCCTCCAAATGCGGGGATAACTCCTGCACCCAACACCGCTGTCGCCTGGTGACAGAAGATTGTCGATGAACTAGAGGATAACCACATGCTATGAAGCATTGGTCCTTTGTCCCACTTCAATTTAACCTGGTGGCACATAACGTTGTTCAAGCTTTGGGCATATAAACACATCCTTTAATACAGATTTATACAAAATAGCAAAGAGATTTGCCATTTCAGAACTGCTTGGCCAAAAGAGAGCAACATTGCTCATACAGTACAGTAACCTATCTGTACATTCGATGTCAGGAGTCTTTGCTCTGTATGCCTGAAATCTCTCATGGATACAGTATAAGCCATTAGCCACTCTGTCCTCAGAGTGGCCCTTACCCAGGATGAGGCTGATTACAGAGTCATCTGAAAACGCCCGAGGCTGACGCAGTCCCATGTCCTCACAAACTCAGTGAGGTAGTTCAGCGTCCACTGGGACAGATAGTGGTCCATTCCTAACAGTTTCCACCTGTGTGAAGAGCCAATTTTCTTCTAACGAGTATCAAAATAGGCTGATTGTACTTTACATAAGGAAAGTTTAGTAAAAAATAAATAAATAAATGTTCTGCAACCAAAAGACAAATCAATATTTGGACCAGACTAAGCTCACAGCTCTTAGTTGCATTGAGTAGGTTATAAACAATCAGCTGAAAGGGTCTGAGTGTTCCAGGTTTAATTTCAATATCAATGAGATCTCACCATTTCAGGTGCTTAGCTCAGTCTCACATTAGAGCTGCAGCTTGTTGACAATAATTAGGCATCATTAATGCTAATGTTGATTCAGTAGAGCTGCAGTGAATGCAGCATCTTCCCATCATCAGCTGATGTCAGATCTGATTTAAAAACTTGTGTAGGCATTTATACCTATCAGAGCTGAGGGAATTTACATTGCAAAGATATAAGGGCGATTATGAAAATGCTATTAAACTTCAGCACAAACCGAGTCTTTAGCATTTAATTATCAGCCTTATGGCGACTTTACCTACTTTTTTTTTTTTTTTATGCCTAAGAAGGCATTATACGAAGGCCTAATTCTTAGGCATTAGGGAGAGCTCATAATTCTCCCTACAGCAGAGGGAAATTACGAGTTCTCGCACAAACACCTGCCCTTATGATATTATGAAACAGCTATACACTGCAGCTAAGGCTATAAACATCAGCCCATCTAATTTCTGCTGCCTCACTTCAGATAAACAGACACATCAGACAGACAATTAACACTGACAGAGCCAGCAACAGTCAGAGAGGGGCAGAGAGGGGGATGGTTGATTAGATGGCTCCAAGTAAAAATAAAACAGACTATAAACAATAACAAGTGTGAAATGAAGGCAGAGTGAAGAAGGAGAGGAAGTGTTGGTATCACACTGGTAGAGATGAATGAATTACAATACTGCACCTTCTGAAGAAAACATTTTATTATGCTGCCTTTAAAAGGCAAAAAGCTGTTTCTCTAGAATGATAACTGATGGCAAAAACATTTGATCATTTCCAAAGTAAAGCTACAATTTTAAATAGTTAAACCCATTTTTCCTTTAAGAAAGAACAAGTTTAGGGTTTGGAAATGTGTTCCCACTGCAAGTGTGTGTTTGTGCATGTCTAGCCAAATTAATCTGCCCCCTAAAGCTGCCCAATAAGATAACGGCCAATCAGATCTCCATGCAATTCCTAACGGTTGCCCAGGCTGAGTGCTGGGTAAGTGAAGGGCACAAAGTTAATACAAGCACATACGCTGTTCATCTGTGTAATGCCAGGTTTAAACAGGTGCAATCTAAATCCCATCAGCTTCTGGTTGCTGCTGGCTGACTTCACTCCTCTACAACAAGCTATTATTTAAGAGCAGAGAAGTCCTGCAGTCATTTTCTTATGAAAATTCTTTGAAGAGATCCTTTTTTATCTGATTTATTAAATAAAACTCTGAATGGCAGACAGAGCCTAAGGAGATGCTCACTAAACTAAATATAAGGAGCTCCTTTTTGTCCCCTGTGAATATCAGCTCAAAGGAAAAGATCTGAGGATTTGTACCATTTTGTATTGGGATCCATGCTTTGCATTTCACAAAGAGAAAACAGAACAGAAAAAAATGACAGGCAATAAGCTTGTTTTTTAAAGTTATTCAATAATAGGGTTTAAAGTGATTGCAAATAAAAAATATTATTATTTAGTTTTATATATAAAAAAAAATATTTAGAATTTGTCATTTAGAAGCAGACACGTACAATTATATCTAACCTGAGTATTGAGTATCCTTTTAATAAGTCATAAAATAGACACCAAAGAGACAGAGCAAGATAACTGACACTGGAAACTAGACTTTTCTGGTATAATAGGCCAAAAGGAAAGGATAAGCCAATAAGCTTAGAAAAAATAAGAATTGTGCATCATATTTCTTAGTGGTGAAACTGATGATATCATGATAAGAAATAATTGATGCCTTGCTGATTACAATCAATACCATTACAATTGTGAGGCATTTATGAATAGGAGAGCATCATGCCAAAGCCTTACCACAGGATTCAAGGTTTAAAATTGATATGACCAAGAAGAATTTACTTTGCGTCAGAACCTCCATAGGTCTTGGATTTTTACTGTTGAAAAAAGAAAATGCTGACCGATTTTTAGTTTATCTGCATCACTAAAACGGACTGATACCATATTGAGAGCCTATTTTCACCCATTCCAGGTAGGCAATAAAAAGTTCTACTGGATTCTACTGGATAAAAAGCCATTTTATTGTCGGTAAGGTTTATCACAGGCACACTCAGTAGAGTTAGACAAGCGCACCCTTTCCGAGGCTGTCGTTCTATTGGCTGGAAAGGTTGCTAGGCGACGATTGATCCAATCTGAGAGAGAGCAAAAAAAATCCACAAGCAGAGCCTATGGGTTTGCAAGCATAACTGAGACTCGAGCAGAGCGCGGTTTGTGCGCGAAGAGAAGGAAGCAAGCGAGAGGAGAAAATATCTGTGAAAGAAGCATTAAATCTGAGAGAAGAAACAAAGATTTGAGAGAGAAGAGAAAATATTTGAGAGAGAGCGCATGTTTTGAGTGTGAGCATTATACGTTTTGAGTGCAAGAAGAAAATATTTGAGAGAGAGCGCATGTTTTGAGTGTGAGCATTATAAGTTTTGAGTGCAAGAAGATGAAATTCTTTTCTCAAATTGAAATTATGTGCTCAAATTGAAATTATGTGCTCTTGCATTATGGCAGGATAATTCTCCCATAGAATTACTTCGGCTACGTTCACACTGCAGCCTGAAGTGACCCAAATCCGATTTTTTTGCCTATACATGTATGCGACCTGGATCGGATCTTTTCATGGCAGTCTGAACAACACAGATCGGTTTTTTTCCAATCCGACCCAGGCCACTTGGCCACTTGGCTAATCTGATACGAATTTTATCTTTTCAAATGCGACCTGTGTAAACGGCCACGTCGGATTCATCCGAGAAAGGTCACTATTTTGCTCCTTGCTACAGAGAAGCAGCAAGAGAAACAACAACCATGGCAGATGATGATGATGCGGAGAGCAGTATTTATGTTAAACCATGTGAAAAGATTGTGTTTTTATGGTTGGAAAAGACCGCTAGATGCGCTCCGCCACTAACATCCATATTTACTTCCGGAAAAAAAGAGCACACTGGCCTGTGATGTCATTGCGTCCTCTACTGCGCATGCGGGACACTTGCGTTATATGACTGCAGTTCACACAGGAGATCACATACAAGTTGCATATATTTGAAAATATGAATGGCAAGGTAAAAAAATCAGATTTTGCAAAAAAAATTGGAATTGAGCATCAAGGCCTGCATTGTGGTTTATATTGGTCTTTTTTCCTGCTTCACAAAGGCAGGCAGCAGCTTGACAAAGCCATGATGGCAATTATTTTACATCCAAGTAGTCTGCAGGTCTTCATATATACACACACATCAATTTTAAATAGATGGCAAAAATTGCATCGGCGCAACACTACTGAAAGTCATCATATGGTTATTGAAGATCTTGTAGGATTTTTTCTCATGAATCCATGTGATTTAACAGGGTTTACACAGCGTTTACGAAAGCTCTGTACAGCTTTAGGATAGGAACAGAGTTACAGTCAAACAGCTCCTCCATAAAACCCATAGGTGGGATCGAGTTGCTGTAAGATATTAGATCTTTTTCAAGTCAAACTCAGTAAGTCTTTTTGCAGAAAGGCTTAATTTTGCTTCATCTTTCCAAAGCACAAGGTTTAAAATTTCAACTCCACAGGGTTACATTTTGGGTGGTAGGAAAGAAAAACAGAATAAAACAAAACGTAGAATTTATTATAAAAAAAAGCAAAAACAAAACTGTCATGTCATATAAAAAATATGGTTGTTGAGTGGACTTGGTGATCTCAGAATGCTTCCATTTGCTATATTTCTTTAACAGGAAATCTTTAAGCTATATTTACGAACCAGAGAAATTAGCACATTATGTTTAATATGCACCTAAACCCAAATCCCAGAACTACAAATAAACAATTTCCATGTTACACAGCCCTTTAAGCATTAGCATTGTGTCAATAATAAAATAAATGTCTGATGAATCATGATTACATATATTTAAAGCAACAATAAACAATTCAGGAAGTTATAATTAAACCAGCTTTTCCATATAAACTGCCCTAACACTACAACATGAGCTGAGCCTTTTTTGTTGAAGTTGCACACAAACCAATATGAGTGACATAACACCTGTTAAAGTGATCAATAGAGTCTGTCTCTTCTATCAGTTCAGTAGGTTTTACAACAACATGCTGGTAAATAACTCTAATTCTGTGTAAATATCAAACCGCGTCAACAGGAGTTTGACATTTAGAGAACAAATGATGTATTGTTTGACTAAGTCCACCCAACCGTCAACAAGCTCCAGCCCTGATAAAATCATCCTTCCATTTTCCCAGAGAAGCTGTTGCCTTTTTTTTTTTTCTTTTTGGCAGACTAACCTACCATCCCTGTTTATGGACAGTGAGTAAAAACAAAGGTGCTCAACCCTAGAACCTTCTGTGAGCCAGTTGTGCTAGAAATTGTTCCTCACTGCAAAACAAACTACAATATGAAATTATTCAGACTTAGATTTAAATCCAGATTTCCAATGCTTATATTTTCCATGCTTTCTGTGGTAAAACCTGTAACTTCACGTGAGTCTCACTGTTTTTATCTAATTTTCTTTTGAAAGGAAACTATTGTGTGTGCGGGGGGTTCTGTATCCAGAGGTGTTTTCAGGTCAGAGTAGAAATATAATGATTTACAAAGAGTTCATAAGCTTTCGATCTACATTTCTCTGTAAGATTCTGTCATGTGTGATTTGTCGTACTTTTATAAAATGCATCAACAAATAGACTTACTTTAGGGTGTTTGACATTGAAATGTAATGAAAGGGCATGTTTCTCCAACATCATATATAAATATAATTCTGAGACGAGTTAAATGCATTTATAGTCAGTCAACTTCAGTCTGATTCTACTATAGTTCAAAGTAAAAAAAAAAAAAAAAAAAACTCCAAAAGCAGCCTAGTCTATGTTTACTTTTTGTGGAGCAGTAATAATAATAATAATAATCTCAATTTGGGAACCATCTAAATGAAAAATATACACACATAGATGTTTTTATATAGTACATATACCTCCATATATAAACATACAGTACATTCAAATGCACACACAAAAGTAAACGTGTTTTACTATCTTTGTGGTAACTTGCCACTGACCAGAGAGCCTAACTGTGACACTTAGCCTAACCCTAACCAATAAGGGTTCATACCTAACCCTAACACCAACCTAAACTCAATTTACACCTTTGTCCTAAATTTGACCCCAAAACAGCATTTTCTTTACAATTTTTTTCTTTTTGTGACATTTTTTTGTTTTACTTCCCTTGGGCTGCAAAGTTTGCAGCTACATAAGTAAGATAAAAAACAAAGAAAAGTTTAAATGCCTTTACCTCCATTTGGAAGGGATAAATCATTGACATGGTGCGGTTTTTCCTGTCACGCTATGGCAGTAAGCCCTGAAGTGTTATTGTGTTTAAGTGGCAGCGGGGCAGCTACAGTGGCCTCTTCACATTGTCACTCTGTTCTTCCTCTGCACCGTTATAGTTTGCTGTAAATGTCAGAATGATTTTTCATCAGAGGTGATATTCTCCAGGATGGCTAAATCATAAAAACAGTCAAATTAAAGAGAATAAAACCTATGCTCGACTTCTAAAGTCTGTCTTAAGCCATCTGTATAGGTGGGCTGGTAGACTCATTTCACAATTTATTGTGCGATAACTGTGAATAAAGAAAACTGCATGATAGCATAGGTTTAACAACAGGAGGTCCATTTGTTTTGAGGCAAAGTATGACTATAGTGCTACAATACAACGGTTTACAATGTCTATAAGATAAACAGATAGAATTTTAACCATGTGTAACAAAAAGTTTTGTAAACTCGGAGAACAAACATTTGAAGCTTAAAACTACAAATAATTTAAGATTAAAGGAACATGCTTACTTTACAGGAAGGTGTGAATAAATTATTGATTATGGACCTGGCGCTAAGTCGTATGAATAATAGAATACCATAATGTGTCACAGTGTTTGCCCTGCCAGCCTTGCCTGTTCACAGCTACACCTGCCGCAGGCTAAACACGGGAGACTGCTCACTGCTAGGCAGAAATACCTTCATCGTCCCACAGTGGGCACAATTGGGTGTGACAGGGACAAAAACAAGAAGACAGAAGAAAACTTACAGATACAGAAAAAGCTGTGAGAAAGTTGCAGAAAAACAACAACAAAAAAAAATTGCTACAATTGTCTAAATTGTTTGTTACACAAAATAGTACATCTAAAAGGGGTCAAGATGTGACAGCATAAAAAGCCCTTCCGTTGCATGTTTCCTATCCAACAGGAAATCTGACCTGTTGTTTGACCTCTCTGGAGGGAAAAAAATGATCCCAAGATGACTCACAGACAGAAAAGAAAATGCCAAACGAGAAGGGAAAAGAAGTCACAAAACAAGAACAGTATAGAGAGAGGAAGCAGTGGAGAGGAAACAAGAAACTGTTTAATTTAACAACTATTTGAGGGCAGAAATCTTCCGAGTGGCAGGTTGTTCAGTCCTGGAGCTCCTGTATGTTTCCACTTACACAAAACCCCAGAGATACCCCTGTTCCAGACTATTCTTGATTTCACTGTAGAATGGTGAAAGAGTCATCAGATCAATTCTTAACTTTGTCAGGCCATGTTCAACTGTAAATTTGGATTTCTTTTCTTCCTACTGGACTTAGATCCTATTTTTTGAGTGCCGGCAGCTTCCATTAGAATGAGCGGAACAAATATGGATTAAAGAGATAAGAATGAAAAATATCAGTTTACCTGAGGAGAACAGGAAGGATGCAGCCCATGCATAGGCACATCTTGGGAATTATCTTCATAAGACGCCTGTTCAGTTCAGGGTTGGTGAAAATAAGCCTTTGCCGTCTTGTTTCAAACAAAAAACAGATACAACCCAAACAATGGTATGTTAGGGTTTTCGTTTTTTTTTTTTTTTAACTTAGTTTATATTTAAGACTGATCAGTTAGAAATGAGCAAGGATTATATTTACCATGTCATTAAAATGAAAGGATATGCAGTGTTTGTTTTATTTTTCTTAACTTTATCAACTGTATATAGAAGTAAATATGTTTCTAAAGCAGGATTAGTATATCCATAGTGGAATATTTCAAAGCATTTTCTTAGATTATTAGGTATGAAATACGCCAAAATACACACAAGATGATGGTTTGCAATAATCGGCAGTAGCTAACCTCTGCCAGCACTGCTGATAGCAAACAAGAAGATCAGAGTTTGAGCTACTGCAGGTCATCATTACTTGCATTGTTGTTGCTTTGGAGAAAATAAATCTCTGGATCCCATTTCTAAAGCAAAATTAGAAGATCAAAGTTGCAAATCGCAAATAGCAAAGAAAGGACTGCTTCCTTTAGGATATATTGTGCAAAGGCAATGGCAAAATGAAACTTGGAATTGGATAGAAGGATTGGGGCCACATCAGTCTCAATGTAGATCATGTTAGTATGATGGGGTTAGGAAAGAGCTGAGCAAAAAAGTTAAGTTTTCAATTTAGCACCGTATCTTCCTATTACCCCTGTGGTTATGAGATCCAGATCATCAGAAGAAAATAATTCTTTATTGCTGTGCTAAGCGTCGTAGATAGGCTGATGAGCAACATTATCTGGGAGAAGCTCAAAGGGAGTGACAGCTGCTTTACATCAGAAGGAGCAAGGTGAGGTGATTGGAACAACTGATTAGGATTCCACTCAGTCAGGAGATTTTCCAGGCATGTCTCACTGGAGGAAAACACTAACCCAGACCCAGAACTCCTTGGAGGGACTCTATAGTGCCTCCACCCAAAAACAATCCCTAAGCGGGAAAACAATGAATGCATGAAAGAAAGGTAAACCTGAAAATATGCCTACTACCAATAACTTACATAGGATGAAAAAAAAACCAAAAAGGTTTGCAACAATTAATTTGGGGAATTCTGAAATCCAACATCTAGATTTTAGGATATCCATGTTAATTACTCTACTAAAATAAACTTTAATATCCAATAAAATAACCTTTCTACATATTAAACAACAGTAATAGTTGATGCAAAAAAGATTAAATACTTCAAGTTATATTATATGACACAGAATTAGACTAATCACAAATCCCCACTAGAAAATATAGATGTAAAAAACTTAGAAATTGCTTCAAATTTCAGAAGAATATATGAAAAATATTACATTGTTCATATTTTGTTTTTAAATGCAGGGATGATGTTAAATCACAGCAGAAAATGCTTCTGCAACCAACACTGCAATCAAATCCCAGACACTGATACAGCTTAATGACTCAGCACAAACAGCCAGAAAAAAAACATTTCATGTGATCAAAGCCACCTAGAAAACACCTGGCAACAGCAAGCAGAAACGATCACTTAGCAACCGGAGGCAATAAGAGGAGGGGAAATGGGAGGGGGTGGATGAGAGAATGATGGGGGGTTCAGACGAGAAGAGATACAAGTAAAAAATGAAAACTGTGGAGGGATGAAGACAGGTCCATAAAGAGTAGGATGTAAAACTGAAGAAGAAGAAAAAAGAGACAAGTTATGTTTATGACTGAGGGAAAAAACACTTTAAAAAATCAGAGAGATAAAAATATTGCTGTAAGACAGGGGAAATAAAATGAAGAGAAATATGGAGTTAAAAATACCAAAAGAAGTAGAAAACTTATAATAAAAGCAGAAAGAATGAAAAAAGAAAGTTTCATCGAGAAAATTGAGGTGAGCAACAATCCATAAAGACACTTTAGTAGAAAAGGATGAAAATAGTGGAGAGCACAAAAACAACTGGATACAGAACACAAAACAGAAAGACGTTAACAAAAATACAATAAAACATAGGAAAGAAAAAACAGAAATGTAAATTTATTTGAAAAGTAGAAAGAATACAAAAAAAAAAATAAAAAATAGACCAAAAATGAATATAAAGAAAAAAATGTTAGATATCCTTAGGGTAAAGAAATCTATTTTATTGTCTAGCTTTTCATTTTATACCTTTAGTGAGAAATTAGGTTTAAACTGATGTTCTTCTGCAAATGAGAATAGAAAAATCCCAGACTTTAGGTTAAAAAATAAAGGAGGGAAAGAAAATTATTTGAACTGCAATTTATCAACGAACTATGAATCACAGGCTCTGGGTATGTGTTGGAGCTCAAGACTCTGAACAGAATCCATAACAAGCAATGCCAAAAATAAAAGTTCATAGTGTGTGTGTAAGTGTGTGAATACTTGTTCTTGCGACAAAATGAGTCAATTTTTGATGTATTTTACTAGTAAAGTGAGGACTCTGATGAAAAGTGAGGACCTTTTACTGGTCCTGGCTTAGATTTAGGACATGTTTATGTTAACATGGGGTATTTACCAGTAATGGTTAGGTTTTGGGTAAATGTCATGGTTAGGCAGTAGAATGTAGAAAATGAATGATGACCAATGCATGCACGGTCCTCACTTTTTATTTAAAACACAGATGTTTTTGTGTGTTTGTTGCTGTATGTGTGTGTGTGTTGTTCTTGTAGAATGCAGAGAGATAAGCCGACAAAAAGGAATGCTGTCACTCGTTTTCCTTCACAGGCTTGATAAACTTTGTCCTGCAGTTTCCCAGCATTCCTTTATGATGACCACTGAACTTTCACACACACACATTAAACCCTGATACTCTACACAAACACTGATCTCGCCTTCAGTGTAGTGGAACTCTGACCGGTCGACCCAACTTCAAAAATGAGATTTTACAGAAAAATAAGCAGGACTCAATATTTGTCTTTCCTTTCCTCTGAATTTGAGACCGAGCGAAAAGTTGGGAAGGATTAAATTTTATTTATTATTTTATTTTATTTTATTTTATTTAGTTATTACCTAAATTTAATTTCCTTACTTGTGCACATGAATCACCATTCTCTCTATAGGAAATATCTCTTCTTTTAGCTTCATTTTAGATGTCCGATTTATATCAGTGCAGATGTTTAAGTGCATCATAATGTTGATTGTTTGAAAGCATTGCAGGTCTAAACATAACAGATTTTTTAGTGTCCCCGTTTGAATAAAGCCTCTTTCATTTCCTGTTGAATAGTGCATGGTAAATGGGATGGGTAGGAAACAATGCTTTGTAGGAACATGTTTTTTTTTTTTTTTATCCATGACTCAGCAACTCATTTTGTCATTTTATTATGTTTGACACACAACTTATTGTTAGGTAATTCAATATCTAATTCTCCAGGAGTCCTATCAAGAGGGGGGAGGGGGGGTTACCTAATAAATCAGGAAGAAGGTCCCGACTTCAGTTTCACTGTCATTTTCAGTCATCCAGAATGACAGCTGAAGAAATCTTCATCAGTGCAATATCTGGCATAGAGCTAGAGATAAAGCACTGTTATGGTGAATGTTGAGCTGCAGATATGATTTTGCCTTAACATTGGTGAGCTGTATACCTGCTTTGTGGGAGCTATGGTGCTCATACGGTACAGATTATTTTGAAAATGTCATAAATATCCATGACCGCCAGGCTGGAAATACTAATTTAATGTTTAGCCAATATATACGTGTTTGATGCTGCTGTTTTACTGACAGTTCTTTAAAGAGTTCAATTCAAGCAAGTCAATAGAAAACCCTCAGAGACTTTAACCTTTAAAGCTGAAGGACGTGACCAGTACTGGCCATTCAGAGCTAATATACTCAATTCTTGTAGATACATGCACATTTATTTATTTACTTATTTTTAAATACAGTCAATGCTATAATTAATCATTTTGAAAATGGAAGTAACAATACACTGCCTTCGCAAAGATATGCTAGGAATTTTACTATTAAAAAATAGTTGCATCATCATTTATATTTTCAACACCTTACAAATCAGGTTGTTTTTGCGCCAAAACTTCTTCCACTGTATAAATCCTCATTGCATGCCTGAAGGGGGAAAAATATTTAGAAATAAGCATGAATGACAGTCAGGATATTCCCATTTGTAGATTTTGTGTGATGTGTGTGAAATATACGAAAAGGGATAAAACCAAAAAGAATGAGTATGAATGATGTTGCTGTTGCTTAAAAACAGCCCAGCTCTACTCAGCAACTTATCTGCTGAAGGTCTGGGATAAACAGCTGGAAAAGTGTTAGTTCAAATGACCTTCAATCATTCTTTAATAAAGAGCCTTTTCACTTATTCTCAAATTTAAATAACTGGACAGAACATAGAGAATGGAAAACACAGATTCCTCTTATCCATACCCATATTTGCACAATTCAGACACCTTGAAATAATGTTTTCCAAAAACACCAACAGAGCCATTTATTGCAGCTCTGCCCCCAAACACATTTAATAATTGAACACTGAAATTGGAAAAGTCCAATAATACTCAGTAAGGATTAAATTCACAGAGACATGTTGTATGAAAAGGTTAAGCTAAAAGCCTGTGCAACATTACAAGAATAACCATAAAACATTTAATATTAACATGTCGTGTGTTCTTGTTGCTTCCACCTTGCAGATTTTTATCCTGAGTCAGAGAAAAGTGCAGCACTTCTCAACTTTTTCAAATTGCAAGCCACTAGAATAATCATGTTAATGGTTGTAGGTCCATTTCCATTACAGGCTCATACAGGAACACTTTTGCACTCGTACAAAGAAGCTTGGATAAAAAAAAATCTACTTCAAAATAGATTATATTTCTGCGAAAGATGATTTAATGTACAAACTAACCTGCTCTGAATGGTGATGTATTCTTTTATTTTTCTAAAGACTCTGTTAAGCCACTCTGTTAAGGTTTCAGCTTCCAGACTGAGAACCCTTCAGCAACATAACCATAATAAATCGACTCTGTAAGTAATACAGTGTGTTATTGTATAATTATTGTCTTTATTTACAGTATAATGTGCTTTGATACTACCAAAAGCTGAATAATGGCACTGAGATAAGTAAAACTAATATTTGTTTTTTTAATTACAAAGTTAAACACAAAATTTTAACTTAAAACACAAATAAATAAAGAAAATTAGTAATACCATTCAAATCAATACCAATAAAGGTGGATCCTTGCAAATAGACTAAAAAGACTTTACTGGACCATTGCAATATCCTGTTGTTGTTTTTTTTTCTAACATTTCAGAAAAGATTTGATAATTGCCATAAATTTAATCCTTTGACTACAGAATATAATTGTATAAGAAAGTGTTTAATTTTTTTAACTCAATAACCACTTTTCCTGTATCCTGTGGCCACAATAAAAACTGAAATCACAAGGGGTCCATTCTGATATACTGCGTTTCGCCAAACATGGCAAAGTGAAATAAAAAGGCTAATCATTTGCACCTTGGTTTTAACTGTACAATAACAAGGACCTGTGTTTGTAGATATTCATATGCAAATTAAAGACCATATTCAGATTTGCCATATTCATTTCCTAATATCTTTTCCCTCTTTTTTGACAGGAGGAAAGGATTTCTTTTTCATGGCAACTTTTCCTCATGCCACCATGACATTTATCATCTACCATGGTAACTAAGCCATCCATAGTTGTAGATAGAGCTCTGGGGTTCTCTGCCCATTTGATTGTCTGTCTTCTGGAACAATTTGATGAGCCGTTTTCTCCTGTCTTGCTTATTTTCCACCTATGAATAATTCTTGCTGTATATTCATGGAACTTCCCATACTTATTTGTTGTAGGACTTCAAATATATCCCCAAAAAACACAAAATGACTATATCTAAACATTAACCTTAGAAAAACCTTCCCTCCTTAAAAAAAAATATATATATATAATTATTTTGATGCAGATCCACCTCCCTCGTTGCCACCCCCCAACTGTTATTCTCCCTCATATTGAGCACCCCTCTGTGTACCACATTCCAGCTGACTAATAATCATTCTTCAGAAGAGCGGATAAAAGAAAATGTCGCCCCTGAGGAAAAATCCCTTACGGCTTCTGCTATTGAATTTTGCTTCAAATGAAGCTGCTGCCAATCATCAACCAGCTCCCAAATACACGTAGAAGAAAAGGTAGAGATTCCTAATACTAAGCTAAAGCCCTGCTCACTTGCTATTGAGCCTTTAAGGGATAAATATTAGGAATTAGACAGGAAATACTGCCTAGACACCTTTCAGGGAACCCAGACTGAGAAACGAACTGGCGCTGAAGCATAAACTTTTTGACAGAGTGGGTATGAGCTCTGCATAAAGAAATAAATCACTTGACTTTTAATGAGACTTTATGGCCAAGGGAGAAAACACACTGACAGAAAGGGGGGTTGATGGACGGAGCTGTTGTTTTCCAGGAAGATGACTGGAAAACAAAGACAGAGAAGGAGGATAGAAGGGAAACAGAGGGGATGATGGGGGGAGAAGAGGACGCCTGAGGGGCCACTTAAGCTAATTAATGGATCATTGTGCACGTTCAGCGAGCGTGCACGTTGTGTTTTAAGGGGGCTTAAGACTTCATCCATTAGACAAATGAGAGGGCAGGAGGGAGGCTTCAAGTAGAAGTCTAATGGGCAGTAACACGCACACACTAATGGCTACATAAAGTAATCAGTCTTCTGGACTAATCAGGATTTTTTAATGAACATGCAATCTCTCACTCTGAGGCTACAAAACACACTGATTGAATTAGAGCATGGCTTGAACCACAGCCGAGGGGAAAGAAGTGGCAGGGTGGGGGGTTACAACCTTTTTAGTTTTTTTTTTTTCAGGGAAAAGAAAATGCACAAACAGCTGAGCAGGTGATTCACTCAGTGATTTAGTTTCCATGTGAAAGTGAGCCCAAGTCAGTCCCCAGTGTCAAACCTAGTTGCTCTGATATTTACGCATCAGTTTAAACCTTCAACTGAAAATAACAAATTTGCAAACTGGCTAGCATACTTTTGTTTTTACTAACTTTGTATCAACCATACTATATTTTACGATAGATATTCATCAAGCTATAGTAAAATGTTGTATTCAAAGTTCCATATATGATTGGTTTCATTCCCAACATGTGTTCTTCGTCTGCTATGTTGAGTTATTTCTGATTCTTTGGATCTTAATTACTTCATATATCATTCCAAGTTGAAGAGCAAGCCTCGCTGCTGATCTCCACTCTGCAGGCGGTCTGTAAGCCTCTCGATGATATGTTTTTGGAAATGATAATCAGATTCCTTCTGGTAGATTAGAGCTCCTCGTGGCTCCATGAATACCGCAACACACCCCCACCCTACCCTGACTGTCGACCGACTCATCAATGACTCAAAAAATCCTAACATTTCTTTATACGTCGGCTCTTTTTTTGCATTTAGACTGAGGCGACAGGCCAACTGTGAGATTAAACTGCAGCAGACTGAGCTCACAGCAGATCTCTGGGTTAATTTCCATATAATTTAAATATTCACTCCCTTCTTTGAGGAATCAGTGCCTGACTGATATCTGAATCTGATCTGAAATAGCTCCTCCGAATCTCAGAGCACATTGTTGCCGGGAGAAAGGAAGATTTTAAACATACCCACAATCAGCCACTTAAAATTATTTGGCAGGCCGAGAACTTTGCCAGTTTTATGACAGCCAAGACCCCTTTGAAATCTCAAACCCCAGCCTAAGGTGAGATAAACACAAGATGTGCTTTTCTTTATTCTTCAGAAAGGCTTAAAATGTAATCCTGTTTCATGTTGCTTAGCTTATTTTTTTTATTTAAACCAAATGCATTTTCAGCTTATTTGGATGTGAAAACATTGATACTGCATGGTCAGTGAGGGAAAATCTGATAACTGGTGGACGTAGATGAGAACCTTTCATCCAAGCAGGACCAAGCAGGACAAAACCAAAATGCCCCTTATAGATTTTTTTTTTTTACTAACTTGCTTTTAACAACAGATTATAATACAAGACAACTGCTTTTTTAGGAACCTGATTTTTTAATCACAGTTCCATTCTGGTTTTAGAGTTGCCAATCACTCTTTTTTAGACCCTCTTTTCAGTCAGTTTGCTACCACTAAATAATAATAAAAAAAAACATTAAATAGTTTTTAAACTTGACATCCTTGAATTAGCTCTGTTGTCAAGACATACTTCTAAGGCTACTACCTCAGTTTAAAGGTTAAGCGCCAAGGCAGGACTTTGATCAATGTTTCACTTTACTCTGGCAGTGGATCAATCTTCACTTTTCTTTCAAGTTCACCAAATTCCATTCACTTCAGCCTTCTTACCAGAGCCAAGTAGCCCAAGTCATTCTGGTTTTGGCATCCTTGCAGTGGCTTCAAATTCTTTTACAACCTCCCAGAACTTGCACTGACCTTGCAATGAAGAGGAACTTTCACGAGATTTGTGAATTCATAAATTCCCCAAAATAAATCTTGCCAGAAGTCTACAGATGCATTAGCATTGATACAGAAATGTTTTGGACGCATGAAATGCAGTGACGTGTTTGACGTCAAAGCGTCATCCATAGGCGGAAGAATGATGCAAAGCAAACATGGCTGTACCGGTTGTAGATAGAATACACTCCATTATGTTTTGCAAAATGAGCAAAAGGAAGCGATTTTTGCCTTTGTGGATAGAAAAGATTATCCTATCAATCGAAAAGATGATCCTATCAATTGAAAAGATGATCCTATCAATCGAATTTGGTAAGAGCTAGATTTAGTTAACTCTGAAAGAAGTTAACCAAGAATATGATACGTCTTAGCTGCTACTGCTGCTGTGATTGGCTAATAACTCGACATGGGAGGCAGTTAGCCAATCAGCTTGAAGAATGTATTTGTGAACACTTTCTACAGGATTTTCAGATGGATACTAGTAGAATTCAGAATGAATCATATGTATCAGTCTGGCTCATGGCAGGACAGCCTGACACAGAATATCCTAAGAATCTAATAACCTGGCTAAGTGTACCAGAAAGTTGGGATTGTAAAAGCAGCTGCTTTTGCTGTACAGTATAAGATTTTTATGGGGCAGGGCATTTTCATGCTTAGCACCCAAGCACTGATACAATATCCCCTTTCGAGTTAAATCTGACGAGGGTTGCAACCTTTCAAAAAAAAGCTTCTCAAAGCATCTCCTTTAATTTTAAGCTTTTTGATCTTGTTAAGCGTCATGGATTCTAGTTTGGTTATCCTTGTCGATACTGTATTTACACATGCTTTGGTTTTGTAAAAGGTTTTCTGTTTCTATCTCTATATGTCATTATATGGGTGAAATATGGGTATAAAATGTGATTATTAAAGGATGCTGAATGATGCACAATTAAGATGATTTACAATAAAACCAACCAGAAGCAGGTTTTAAAAAGTAGTAATCATGTTAAAATCCTGTCAGAGAGAGTTATAAGTGTCTCAGCTGAGCCCTTTTTGTCCTTGTTTGACATAATGAGAACAAAGAAACTCACTGGACCCTCCTTGTAGATTTTCACCTTCAAATAGTGAGATTTTTCTTCTTCCTCCCATGTGTCGCATGTCTCATTCCCACAGTCAGTTTCTCCTTAGTGCTAGTTTTCTGGGTCAAACAGAAAAACATTTGCTCTTTCAAATTTGGGACACTGTCCAAATAAAAGGAAAAAAATGTGTCCAATCTGGGTTAACAAGAAATATCCTAAACATTCAACATGTTTTCCCTTTTTCCCCCCATTTTCTCACAGATAAAGACAGCAGACGTGATATATTGTCTTGTTTTGAGCTGCTAAGGAAATAAGGTCAAAGACTAAGACAGATATAATTTTGAAACTAAGGAAAGGGTAGCTTGAGAAAAAAATATTGGCAGGATAAAAGCGCCTTGGAGACAAAAAAAATAAAAATAAAAAAATTAACCCAGAACAATAAAACATTTTCTTTGGGCCTATACAATTGGAACACTATTTCAGTGTGTTTGACTTAAAGATTGTGAATAAGATCAATATAGGGTTTGGATTCACAGAAAAGCTCTATCCTTTCATTATCAGTGCGAGAACACATTGCAATACAATATTTTTCAATTGTATTCACACATTTCCATAAAGTAAAGTATATGAAGGGAGATCATTCACATGGGTAAAAAAAGGCAGACTTTAGAGTTTTGTAGGAGAGAATATGTTGCTTGTTTAATTTGGTGATGTTCTGCAGTTGCTTAATTGTATCAGTGCAAAATATGCTGATTTGTTATGGTATGTAGAATGGGAAGCTAAAAATGACATCAACCAGAGTTAAAGCTACTCCAGTTTTAAGCTGGAACACCAGTTAATTCTAATTTATCTTCTGTTCTTGCCAACTAACAGTACATGAGATCAAATCTTTTTCATTTGCTCTGTGCATGTTTTACCAATTCAAGCCATAAATAGCATATCTGTGCAGAATTCACAAATTCCCTCTTATTTTTCTTTGCAGTTGCTATTTTTTTTTTTTTTAATTGATGCATGTTTAATGTAATGAGAGTAAATAAAAGAAAAAAAAGGATGTATATAGTTTAATCCCAGTAGGCCTGGTGTATGCTTGATAGTTACTGAACTTTGGTTGACTTAATGCAAATCCCAGTTTCTGAGAATGAACCATTCTTTAAACCAAACAGACATTGCTTCCTAAGCATGTATTATTTTAATAAAACAGTAGCAAAGTGTAACAAGTAACAAGCTCTTAAATGTCATGTTTCAATAGCATTGTTCTTTTTAACACACTACTTTAGTTGTTTGATTCTGTCATCTCCGGTGATTTTGAACACCTCTAAGAAATTTCTTCAATTTACAAGCCATTTGCCTACCATTTTCACCCAACACAAAGTTCTTTGTCATTCAAATGTTTTCATGAAAGAGACAATAAAAAGTTTTACTTTTAAGAAGCTCCTATTTATTTAAGCTGGGCATTAATTCAAAATTATAATGATTTTAACTGTCATCTTGTCAAAGCAATGCCACCATTAGAGCAATGTAAGGGAAATTTCCGAGTCCCATATAGGTGGGCGTTTGAAGGGTTCTGGTTTGGAGCATTTTTCAACATAAGAGATTGAAGACAGAAGGGAGGAGGCAGTTGGATCTTATTGTGCTTAATCTAAAGACAGACATAAGGTCTCACATGGAAACCACTACCCAGTCAAGGTCTCACTCCAATAAACACAAAGATACACACACACACACATACACACACTCGGGCAATAAGATTAACTCAGCCATTTTAAGTTGCAAAGAAGGAGCCATGTGTGAAGTAACAGTTTTTCCTATGACTTTGAAATCTTGGGCATTGATTCAATCACTGTCCTCCACCTTCTCTGCTGGCCCAATACATTTATATCAGCATTCAAATCCAATGTTATAAACACAGCCCGAGTCTTACATCTTAACAACTTGTTTAGTTCAGATCTAACATTTTTTCTTACATGTAATGCAACCATAGGAAGAGCAATTTCCTTATTCTGGATGTTGCTGCAGTGTTGGTAATAGTGTGATTACACATGGGTGCTCCCTTGAGTCGGACTAATAGGATGGCTTTTCAGTTGCTTGACAGCAAAGAAACAACATGAGGTTGGGGATACTGAGTCCAGTCATCTGTATCAGCTCTTGGTTTAATGTGGAAGTGCTGAGACATGTTTTTGTTTCACCAGCATTTCCATTTACAGGCACAATTTCCACAGTGTTTGCACGCTCAATCTCACCATGAGGTTTGGGCCTATCCCATTTTAAAAGTACAGAATGCTTGACCATTCTGACTTAAAGATTGTCGCTGCTTAACATGTTTCCTTGGTGTCTGCGCGGGTGGGGGTTGGATTCAATGTGCAATGGGTAAACTCCGGTCTTTAACAGGACTGAGGTCAGATAATTACCTCCTGCACTTAATCCTTGATCAGGAAGATGAACAGTTGGGACAAGCCAGAGGGGGGTCCTCTATGTTTCAAATATTTGGGGAGAATTTCATCTGTATCTTCTGTTTATCTTAAGGATTTATTCTAAGGTACCAACACATGGGTTTCTTTTTTTTTTAAGTGTTAGTTATTTTGTTTATCATATAAATTTTATATGGGCACAATGGCGACCCCTTGGCAATGACCTTTCTTGAGGTATGTGCTAGTTATTAATTTGTTGTTTAACGTAAAACAAAACCATGCAGCTCTGCAAAGCAGCAAATTTTACCCCGTATTGTGCCTTACAGCTATAGCTAAAACACGCATATGGATCATTACCAAATTTTATTATTTTTCTTTTATATGAGGTGCACCTTTGGTAACATTTTCCTTAAAATAAGTTTATAAATAAGGCACAGCTATGTCTGCAGGCTCTGGTGTCTGTTCTGCTCTCACCTTCATCCACTCTGCTTTCTTGTTTGATCTGCAGATCGAGTCTTTGAGCGAGGCATGGCTCACCGTTCCTGTGTTTTTATCTTCAATATAATACTTCTGGACTTTTTTGAGTCGGATGTAAAGCTGTCAATTAACGCTGCTGCCGCTCTCTGGTTTAGGAGGAAATTCCTTGTTCTGCCAAATAATAATAAAGAATCCTTTAAAACCTTTCTTCATCCGAATTATGATGCTGATCATCACCATCATTTAATGTTTTGTTCCTTGGACCGAGGTGCACATTTGGTAAACATTTCATTAAAATACATTCATACTTTTCAATTTATCCTGTACAAAGACAGACAGGCAGACAAAAAAACATAACCTCCTTGACTGAGATAATTAGGATTATTAAAAATTGAGGGTTGCTTTTTTCAGACATGGAAACAATGTTTACTCAACATATGTTTTAATGTTTACTATTGATGTTATCTTGTGTATCCATCTCTGAATATGTTATATATTTCCTTGTAGAATTCCTGTTGTCCTGCATCACAAATTATTTTTATAATGGTTGAGCTGCTTCAACATTTTTTATTTGTCAGGCAGTGTTAAGTGATCCATTTGCAAGTAAACACTGAATACAGCTTAAGAACAGTTTCCTTTCAAGTTTCATAGTAAGTCTTAAATATGGCTGAAACATTAGGTTGCATTAATTGTAATAATCAAAAACTAACTTAACCAATTAAGTAAATAAAATAATAACTAATTAATATACAGACTCTTAAAAAACGTTATCACCTATAATAACACCCCAATGAAAAACAATTGTTTGTAAATGTTTCATCCAGAACATCTTAAGAACTTCTAATATGCCATTTCTGAGCAATTAAGCTTTTTTTTTTGTTTTGTTTTGTTTTAAAAGTTTTAGTCTTTCACATTAATGGCTTACCAATAAAACAATATCTTATATATATTAATATCAATAGAAAATGCATCCAGATAAATGTTCTACTATATAATTTTACTGAACGCCAGTCCAGAATGCACCACATTCTAGGCTTTCTAAGTAGTAAGAAAGGATTTAGCCTCTCAAACTCTGATACCTAAGTTAAGCTGGAGGGGGGTAGACCATAACCTGACAACAGCCAGATGCATGTCTCGCTAGGCGGAGTGAGACATGCATCTGGCTGTTGTCAGGTTAGGTAGACCATACTTCTTTTTAAATAGTATGTTTAAAATTGTCAGGGTTACATCTTGACTTAGGCCTTTACCACCCAGGGTAAAGAATGAATTATTCATCTATATAAACTAATATAAAAGGCTTCTAGCGGGATACATTTTGAAGTCATATCACAAAGCCCTATTTTCAGTGCATTTAGATTAATTGATCACTAAGGATTGATAGATGCAGCCATATTTTCAAAGACATACAGTAGGTCATCAATAGTAAAGCCATTAC
>NW_015150554.1:185581-211170 GCF_000732505.1 Cyprinodon variegatus | reverse complement strand
AGGAATTCAGTCTATAGTTGATCAATGTGTTCAACAACAAAGTGCACAAAGAAATGAAGATCTTTGTTCTGACTATAAGTAAAATGCGTTATCTGCAAACAAGATCAAGTGATGAAAGAAAAAGTTGCATGGTGTCAAAGCAGTTCTAAGCTAAGCCTTTTCTGCTGTCATTCGAGAAAAAAATGAAAAATAAAAGGGAAAACAACAAACGTATTAAGTCGACAGCGTCTGATTTGGAGGCATATATCAAAGATATTCCCAGCTGGAGTTTGACAAACTGAAGCAAAAATAGAAGGAAAGTCACTGTTTTGACTGCTCTTGTCAAGCTAGATGTTAGGAGAGCGAACACAGTTTCATCATTTCTGCTCACTGCACATAAATAAGACATTTCCCCCTTAAATGAAATGTTTTTGAGATCATTAAGACATTAACATTTGTCTTTTATTACAGTGCTTACAGGATAATAAGTGGAGTGCTATGCAGAGCATACCACCTGTAGTTTAACTATTAAAAACTGTAAAAATGTATAATATAGAATACGTTTGTCATATTAATTTGGAAACCAATAAAAGTGAATGTTGCTGGTCTTGAGAATTAAGGGCGACTCATAAGGTAGGTGTTCATTAATGAGGCTAAATCAACAGGAAACTTAACATGCAAGATGCATTAAGAGGGTCAAAAATCCTGTAATGTGGAAACATAAGCAACACTTATATTTAAATACAATTGGTGTCATGACATTTAAAGAGACAGAACATTTTTTGCGTTTTTGCTTCTGAAGTAAAATTCAGACAGCATTTTAAGAATAACATATGAATATATAATACAGAATCAAGCATGGGAAGCAGCATTGGAAAAGCAGTCATTAGTTATGTTTGCAAAATAAAAAAGAGAAAAACAATGAGTAAACATATTTGGAATGATATTACAACCCCCCCGCCCCATCATCTCATTGGACCCCCTAGAGGGGCCATTAAAACCGGTTCCATTTATAAGTCTGCTGAATTGCAGCATTCTACTCCAGACGCACAGTTTAAATTGCAGCCTCATAGGGGTCGACAACATTGAACGCTAGTCTGTTGCCGCCTAATCAGTACAAGAAAATAACTGGAAAGAAAAGTTATTCATAAACGGGATATCAAAGCAATAACTGCATTTTATGGTTCTTGAGAAATATATTTATGTATTTATGTAAATGGGGAAAACAACAGATTATATCAAACTGTATTTATCTATTTTAAGCTTTCTGGCTGTTCTTTTTCTTATACTTCTCTGAGTTTGACTCAATGCACCTGTTTGTCATATGAAACCCTTAAAGTACTGCCCAGATGTCCATCCATGCGCCGATTTTCTATACCGGTCATACTGAGAGAGAATATTGAAAGTTTGGTAAGCAGGTACAGATAATGAAATTCATTTAACAAAGATTTCCCCACTGACCAGACTGTAAAGATAACAAGGTTTAGGACAGATAATTTGTTTATTGTGTTTATTAGAGTTAAAAGAATTAATTAAATGAATCGTAATTAATCGATTATTGAAATAATCATCAACTAATTTAATCAATGAATTGTTAGTTGGTGTATAGAGACTCTAAAACACGCCTAAAGCTGACAGAGCAACCCACTTAGAGCAGAAATTATACCAAGATTGTATAAAAATATATAAACCTTTTGCAATTGAGATAAAAAAAAAATATATTTCGTCCATCAATATGCTCTTTCCAGAACTCCTGAAGTGGAAAGGTTTTAGTTTCACCTGGTTTAATTTCGTAAAAAGTCTTTTTCTTAAAGAATCTTTGGCAATTCAATTATTAATCGTTTAACTGAAAAAATAATCGACAGATTAATCAATTTGCAAAATAATTCTTAGTTGAAGCCCTAGTGTTTATATATCATTTGAGTAAAAATAAAAAAACATATTTTTCCAAATGTGTTTTTTACTTTTAAAATATTCCCTCCATCTTTGGTACCACTGGTCAAAAAGTGAAAAATAAAAAATAAAGAAGAAAGAAACTAGACAGGAGTTGATGTTCGACTTTCATAGATGGTATAAAAGCTCCTACAGCTTTCATCCCAATAAATATTCCTTAAGAAGAAATACCCGTTGCTGAGGCACCTGATTATTTATCACATGAAAACCTGTTATACTAATTATCTTTCCAAACTTGTTAATTTATTTAATAATAAAAAAAAAACAGCCATACTTGTTCAACACATCATCTGGATAACAATGGATAATAATCAGTTTCTGGATTAATTATCAAGACAGAAGTAAGGAAGTCATTTACAGCAGTAAATGAAACCATTGTGATTTTACAGTCTCAGGCGACACTTTACTGTTCCTTAAATATTATGTGCACAAAACAGTGTTAATGACTCTTTTTTCCCACTACCTCTAACAGTTAAATAATATATCCTTACTTTGCAAAAGTATGCCCCACATACACACAGTCTAACTTTTTCCCCAGCCTTTTAACTTGCATCAAAACTAAATCTGACTTCCTCAGGCTCCCTTGATATTAATTAAAGTCACCTAGCCCCGAAAAGATGCTCCTTTCACTGTGGTTAGAAAATGCAGAAAATGTACCAACTCTAATCTAGGTTTGAGGAAACTATTTTTAAGCACCTCTGCATTAAGTCTATTGCTTATCCAGAGAGAGAGTGTGTCTGTCTGTGTGTGAGCTTTTACAAGTTCAAGCAGGTCTTTAACCTTTACTTTTCCCATGAGATCTTTGCAGAACTTCAAGGTAAACTGGGACTTACTCCAACTCCACCAACACTCACACACTTTCACACACAGATCCTGCAGATTATATTCACAGTCACACAAAGCAGGATTCATTGCAAACAGTCATGTGGACATTTCATAAAGATGCAACACGTGTCTCTCTAAAAGCAAACAACACTTCTTGGACTGAAATCAGAAAGATGACCTTGATTTGAACTAAATTCAAACATGCACACTCAAAAAGCATCATACAAACTGATATTCTTAACCTTGTGTGCTGTTGAGTCTAAAAAGAAAAGGTGTTAAAAGGCTCAGCGTAATAACTAGTATGCAAGAAAACAATGAAAGGAAAGCAAACATTTGCCAGACTATTAAAGCAAATACACTAAAGAAATATAAAACACTTTTTCTGTAGTTTTTTCTACCTAATTATTTCTTTAGATTTCCAAAGCTGCCCTCAGTGTAAAGTCGTTTATGATTCATATTTAAAAACCTATTTGGCAAACGTACAAATAAAGGTTTATAAAAAGCACTCAATTAAACACATTTGTACACCGTGTGTAAAGAAACCTTATTCAAGGGTTAAATGTTTAGTGTTGGTAGGAAATGCTTTATTTGCTGCTAAGACTTAAGAATATCTTAAAATCAAAGTGCTTTACAAAGTGTGGTAAAGAAGTAGAGACTTAAAATCAGGAAGAACATTCAGAGATTTCAAGCAACTAATGCTCATAAACAGAAACCCATCTTCAGCAGGAAAAACTTCTTACCTTGGATATGTGACTGTGAAGCACATGCAGCTTTGGAACAGAACCAGAGAGAATGAGACCATTTCAAAAGATAAGGAGGGAAGGCTGTTTCACTCCCGATTCTCCCCGTTTGTTTATAAATCTGCAGAGGAAAAGAAGACAGGGTGCAGAGAGTGAAATCGGTGTTTGTTTTTTTTCTTCACTTTTACCCTGATGCACAGTATGACTGGTGCAGCTTTTCCTGAGAACTGGGACACGCACATATCAGAGTACAGCTCAGTGGAATATCAGGTTTAGATCTGAACAGACAGTGACGGTGAGGGTGCTGGACTGATCCGTACTTATCATTGGGCCAAATATCAAGCATCACTATCATTTCACACCTACCTAAAAATGTGTCAATGCCAGATTGCATTATCATGGAAGTACTAAACACTGGGTGGATAAGCCAAGAAAACCTATCCGATGCCTGCTAAAGGCTAAATATACTTAAACCAAATTGTGGGGAAACAATAACCAGCCCACATTTAAACGCTGATGTACCTTGACTGTTAAAATAAGAAAAAAAATGTTGACATTTATTCATGTCACCTGATGGTTCACTAATGGAGATGCACTTAAAACAGACTGTCTCACTAAATAGTTTGCTTATTTTCAGGTTTGTTTGTCAGCCTCCTGAAGAGGCCCAGCCAGCTATAGCTGCAAGGACTTCAGTTTGCAGATTAAATTATTTTGTGTGCAAGTTTGTAGATCTGAATTTTAGAGATGCTTGTTTAATATAAAGATCTAAGAACTGTCTGAAAAGACATTAGCAGGTCCATTGAGGCAGCGTGTTTGAACAAAATACAAGCACATCTACAAAATGATTTATGGACTTTTTGCAAAAGGAGTTTAAATATTCAAACACCAACTTTTTGGATTTTCAATTAATCTTGGAATCCATTAAACTCAGTTTCTTTTGATGTTTCTGAGACATTCATCTAACTGAAATACCTTTTGTCATTTTGTTGTTACATCACCACATTGTTGTGTTTTTATCCTTACACTTTGATGGTCAGCTGATAATAGTCAGCTGATCATGTAAAATAAAACTTTAATTATCTGAATAAATTAAAATAAAATGGGTCATACTCCTGCTATACCAAACTGGCAATTGGTGTAGATGGAGTCTGTATAAACAATCATCAGATTAAGTAACATCAGGTTACTGAAACTGTATTTGCACATTTTAATTGTTAGCTCACTATCTGTTACTGCTTGTTAACTTGCAGATTTATTTAATTCTCTTAATTTAATTCCATAGAAAAGGTGAATAATCCTCAACTGATCCATGGTGTTAAAAAAAACAATTACTGATTATTGTTACAGTTGAACTTATAATAGGATTTTGTGAATTTTTTAAAAGACCCGCCCTCTTCACTTTTAAATAAAATGCACATGTACATCCCTGTACTGGCTCCCGGGATGGAACGCCTATTAAACGTGTGCAAGAGCATGCATGATTGCCTCGTGCATGCTGTGTTTAAAAGTTGCTGTTTGCGTCTCTCATACAAGCTTACTTTCAAAACGAAGATTTGCGATTTTTCCATTATGCCAGACTCACTGCTGGTAAGTGAAAATGGGGATGAACGCATAGGATGGCTTTACGTAAACATAGCACCAGAATGATTGACAATTAGGAGGACCTCTTATTGTGATGATCCATCTGGAAAAACAAAATCCTCTAATTTAACTTTAAATGTGTGATAAAACACATTTTAAACTGTGCTCTATATGTTTTTATTCAATTTCTGTCTCAATAAACATTCACAATCAAGATTTTTAAAATACATAAATTGACATGTTATTTATTTTTACAAGGTTGGGGGTGATACTTTAAACAATGAATGCTTCAAGGCATTTTTTTTTGGGAGATAAAAAAACAGTGTAAGAAATAGTTATGAGAAAAACAACTGAAAATACTTTTGAACCAATTTACTTTTATCATAATTGATAAAAGAAAAATATATATATAATGGACAGCTATAAATTTTAGCTATCTTTAATTGACTTCTCTACTGTACATTGCCATTAAAAAGCAATGTAGGTACGCACCCATCACGGTTTCTATCCAACATTGAAATCTGAATCACAGGCTTTTCATTCTGCAGTGAATGCAACTGTGTTTCCTTTTTCACATGCACCATAACTTTTTTTATTGACAGTGGCTCATTCAAATAAGATATTTTTCCAGTTAAGGGCAACACCAGCAATTAAAGATGCATATTAAAAGTACAAAATACATATTTAATCCTAAAGTTGGGTTACTATTCTTATGCCTTCATTCTTATTGAGAGATTAAAAAAAAAAGTAAAAAAAATGTTGAAATGAAGTGAATTTATGCAGTAGCAACACATAAATTGCAGGCTTTCAAACCTTAAGTCAAAAGGGACTCCAGCTGTACTTTGATAGTAGCACTCTTTCTTTGCTCAGTGCTAGAAATCACTTTTCCTCAGTGCGGACTGTGAAATAGACAGATGACTAGTTCATGGTCTTTATGTATTCCAGATACATACTTTATGCACCAAAGGAGCGCTTTGAACTGAAGGAAAAAAATTAAACCACCTCAGTGAGAAGTCAAATACCGCTGTTGCTCAGGAATCAGGCCTCAAGCTGAGTGACTAAAGTTGAGAGTTTTCAGTCTACTTCTGTTAATTGATCTTTCAGAGCAATAAAGCAAATAAAGTAGGACAACACCGTTAAAATGTTATAAAAGGAGAATCTTTTCTACCTCATTTGACTGATGAATATCCACTGATTCTGTAAACAATCAGGAAGTCTCCATAAGTAAGAACTGATAGTCAGATTACAGAGTTTAAACAATGATAGCGAATTACAAAGTGCCTCTCTTCCTAACCATTTTACATTTAGTACTTATCTCAAAAATTTCACAGAAATTGCATAATATTTCACTATGTTTGTTGCCATAAAGTGAAAGTCTCACTTTGATTCTCAGTCTTAATTAGCTGCCTTGTACGGCAACAAAGAATTTATAGCTCATTTCTGCTCAGAGCATCAAATCAGATTGCAGAGTTAGAGGCAACAGAAAAATGGAGAAACCGAAGCCCCACCTTCACCAAATTCAACAGAAAAAAAGAGGAAAAAGCATGTTTGCCATTCCCTTTTACCTTCTTGTTTTATCATAGTTAAAAAAAAGTATTCTAATATGAGACAAAAGCAACCCTGAATAAATACAAATGTTTGGTTTTATTTGATATACAAAGAGGCTATCAAATAATAACAATAACTGAACTTTATTGATCTCAAATTGGATAAATTTACCTCTGCATCCCCTTGGGGAGCAGTGGGCTGCCATTGTGTGGCCTCACAAACACTACAATCTTTTTAAGCATCAATTTAGCTTCTGCTAAAACATGCAAGATTGACAAAAAAAATAAATCGCATAAGCAGGGTAATGGTGGAATAATCCGGTCAGCTCCTCTCCGATCTTTATAAGGTCAGATCTAAAGAGCATGACTTTCAGAATATTTGCTGTTCTCACATAAACTTAATAATTAAGTTGTTTTGTTGCTTATTTTTTTATGTTCATATTAAGTGCGAGTAAATAAAACAAGACCCACACAGCAGTAGGATACAGCAGGATTTTCTTTCATGCACCATTACTCCCTAAACTACTTGTGTGCTGCAGAACTGTTGCAAACTTTTCATTTGAATCACAGCTGACACGTTGAACCTCCACACGCCATTACCCAGCAGCCCCTGCTGTGCATCTCTGACACGTGAGCTCACAGAGTGAGCAGGTCGGTTCATTAACGGCCCACAGCAACAGTTTGTTTCTTCATAATGAAATTCACAAAGTAGCCGAGATGAGACCAAATCAATTTGTCTCCATTACGCCTCCCCCCCAAAAAAAACCCTCACACATACTCAGAAAAACCGAACAAAATAACACTGTTTCCTGCTGGGTCTCCAGCTGGATGCCTCAAAAAATTAAAAATGCTGCACAAATCAGATCATCTGGTCATCTAGTGGGAATATCAAGTATTAGAAAATAAAAATCTGTGCATGGCAAAAAGGTGGATTCCCTTTTTGGTCCTTTGTCTTTCTCCTGAGCCAAAAACTATTACAATAATTGCAAAAGAGCTGCTTTAGTTACACCTGTTATACAGGATTTGCTCAAAGTACCATTAACAGTGAACATTTTTATTATAAAATACCCAAAGACCTTTCTTTGGTTTGTCTGGAGATAATGCTAACACAATAATATTTATCTACTTTAAGCACATTAACACTACCATCATTTTCAAGACCTGAGGTTAAAATAATAAATGCGATTGATGCATTTATGGAGTAGATGGATTAAAGTGAGTCTTTAATCTTACTACCAAAACAACAACAATGACAACCATTATCCCTTTACAGCAGGGATGTCAAAGTCACAAAAGTCAAAAACACAGATGGCCAAAAAACAAATTTGCTACAAGCCGTTAAATATTTATTAAAAAATATTGAAATGAACATAGCCTATTGAACTCAGACCTAACACATTGTTTAAAAAAATAAATAAATATTTTTTTTATAATAATAAACTTATTAAGAAAAAAAAAAATAAATTAAAGTTCTGGTATTATAAAGTATATTTGGATTGTTTTGGTTTTTGATTTCCCCCCTTTAACAATTCAAGCGCACTGGGCTGAAGCCGGTTGTCTAAGTAGGCTGATTGAAGCCAGAATAAAAGGAGCCTGGATGGAAAGAGAGGGGAGCTGATCCTGCAGGTGATAGAGATGGACGTGCTGCCGAGCGTGGAGCAGGTGGGATCGGGATACCAGGCACAAAATCCGGGTGGTGAACAGACGGGGAATGTAGAGGTAGAGCGTGCAACACATCCGCACCAACACTACATTCCCTACAACGCAACGGTAGCCCACAAGTTACAGCAGCGTGCAGAAGCGGCCGTGGCCTGTGGGTCGGTTCTAATGGCAATTAAATATTATCCAGGGGGCCATGGAAAAGCAATTCCGCATCCAGATCCGGCCCGCGGGCCTTGACTTTGACATATGTGCTTTACACTAAATACAGAAAACTGACCAAACCTACAGCCAAACTAAACCCTTTCTTAAAAATGCTGAAAGCAATTGGCTCATGAAGAAATTAACAAACAAAGCAGAAGGGAAGAGTTTATAATCTTTAAATTAGTAAATCAAGGATATTAACGGAGTGAACTACAGATAAATGGCTTGGTCTCTGTCCACCGTACTTTTCAACCTAGCCGGCTGGCTGTAAAGCCTGGAACCCGTCACTTTAGATCTGGACTTTTGGGTTTATACTTGTCAGACGACAAAGAGCAAAGAAGCACTGTGGAAGGAAAAGAGTTCACAAGTGGTTGACAATGGCCAGAAGGTCGGAGAAAAAAAAAGGTGTTAACAGCATCTGAGACAAGACACAACTTCAGATTGCAAGCACGGAAGCAGAGCAGCAGGGGAGGAACTTCTTTGTGAGACAGTGAGAGAAAGGACTAGCAGAGAGAAAACAGACGGGGTGAGACAAACCCACTGGAGGCTCGCATTCAAATTTTCCAACTAGGCAAACATGGTGGTTGAATTAGATTTGATTGTGATTTGAATGCTGGCTCAAAGTGCAGAATGCTGCATTAACATTGAGCTCATTCTGAATGATACTTTTGGAAAAAAAAAAAGAGATAATCTACCTTAATGGGAAATAAACACTGCAGGTTTAAATTAAGCTCCAAACAAACATTATCTAAAACTAAATTTGAGTGGTTGGTGAGGAAAAGCAGAATGCAATAACTGCAATTATAACATGATCATTTCAGGTGTTAAATGATTTCAGTGAAAACAAGCTCCGACAATTAAATAAATAGGAAAAATATTTGACAGTATCAAAAAAATTAGTGAGACTAATGGGCGGCAAGCTCTATCACCTGTGCTTTATGATTTAATTAAAGATCTAATGAATTACTAAAATAAAAGATTTACAAATGTTCATTAAAACAAACGTTACCTATTCAGCGAAGAATTGTTTAGCCTTTTGTTTAGTAAACAATCCAAAAAATCTGTTCATAGACAGAAAATAATAAATCTGAATAATAATCAGGCAGAACTAGAAAAACAAAAAATAATGTCAGAAATTTGGAAATTCATAAGAGATTTACTTTACCTTAAAATATCAAGTTTTTTTGTTTTTTTTTACTGGAAGGACAGCAGAAACAAGAATGAATGTAAGGCATCCTAACAGAGAAGAGGATATGATCATGTGATCAGCACATTTAATGAAAAAAACAAAGTGAGCAGGGAGTGGTGACTGCCAACCAATGCAAATACTTAGTAAACGCAAAAGCAAAGCATATATATAGTGATATGCTCTAATGCTCATTTTGAAGTCTTATAATAAACAAATACATTTTAGCTAGTGCACTGGTCATTTGATTTGATGGGCTCCTTTTTCCCACTTTCACTATACTTTACTCCTCCTCCTCCTATATAGTCTTCAGCACAACTGGTTTGCACAGTTATAGCAGAAATTTGGTTCATGAAGAAGAAATAATCTCTTATAGACAAGTCTCAGCCAGAATTATGAAGGTTGCCATTTTGGTTGGTTTCTGCTAAAACTACTGAGAGCATCTTGCAGAGAGCATGAGATGGTGTGCAGGAGGGATAGTTGGAGTTTGCAAGTTGTGCAAGTGTCACGTTGTCTCCACGTAGAACTTAATGAAAATAGTGAAGCTAACTTCATGCAGGTGCCATAGTGGAGTGTTCACTGCTGAATGAGGAAATATGAATTTGATCCATGCACCTACTCTAAAGCTGATCCATGATTAGCCCAATCAGTCTTAATGGCTGTTGTTGTTTGATTGGACCTTGGCACTTCTGATATATTTGCCCCCTTCTCACTGTCTTTAACCGTTTTTTTTATTTCAAATCTTTGATTTCAAAATTACATTAGTGTTACAGGGGGGACTATGTGGAGATAGGATGGGAGCTGCATGATCGGCTGGATCCAGCTGTGAAGGTGCAGTCCAATTCTCCATCCTCCATAACCACCACTGCAGTGTTATGACAGGAATCGCTCAGACACTGGCCTTCACATACACCAAATTGCTGTGTCTGTGTATCAGCACACAGCCGACCTTCCTGCTATTTAAGTACCGATAAACTTCGAAGCTTTTCAGGACGTTGTGGTATTCCAGTCTGCCTGCATAGACTCAACAAAGTTCAAAAATATTTAGCCTGTTATAAAATTTGGCCTTGTTACATTATCCTTGCTGTTCAATGTCCTAGCAGGATGAGGAATTTGAAATGCAGCTTTTTTCATAAGAAATGAATGAGAATCTATTAATTTTAGCACCATCAGTTCTAATCAAATATGCTATCAGTGTACATAAACATGGCCCTTATTCAACAGGACCCATTGACAAAAATAGCTCTATGAGGGAAGTAAACGTAAATGCCTGTGGAAAAAAGAGAATGGGGTAAATAAAATCAGTCATATATTTCTCTCAATTATGCAACAGAATGCGCTGAAGTAAACATGATCTTTTTATTTATTTGCTGTTTTTTTTTTACTCGTATTATTAGACAGTGTCGTGTCTGGCGACATGGCAATAAAAATAATTGTCTTGATGCCAAAAAGAGCCCAAAAGATTTAATTTCACAAGTGGAGCAGTACGGCTATTGCCATAGTGTGCAATAGCGCTTGATTTATGCATATAAATTGCTTTATTATAATTATGCAGGGAGTTTTACAGATTATATGGACACTGCAATGCAAGTAGGAAAGGAAAGGAAAAACAGAAAAAAAGGAGAAAAGATGAAAGAAAGAGGAGATAAAATGGAGATAACGATAAAACATTTTCAGTCTGCTTCATCACCTGCAAAGAGATGTAAAAAGAACAGCACAACCAACCGACATGGTACGAGAAATACAATAAAGTAACACCTCGATACTATCCCTAAAATATAAGTAGTATTGTTTAATCTGACATGTATTCTAACATGATCTTTTAGTATGAGGATTATTGTTGTAGATGCACACCAAGAGATTTTTTAACATGTCAATTTTGTTTCTCAGAATCTAAAACGTGAAGAAAGCAAATTTTGGACAAGTTTTAGTGTTAAACATTTCAATGTGTTTACCGACATCTACTCTTCAACTATTAAATCACATATATAGGTCATAAGCACATACACTGAATATTCTAGTATGTTGAATAGAATCTGGATAGTTGCCTGTTGGTTTAAAGATACCCCTAATCCCTCAGTATGCCGTCAATACATACCATGAAACACTGTTGTAGCTCGAACAGCATGGTGGCTTTCTGCTGCCAGTAAAGCAAAATTCATTCCAAACTCCACAAGCGGACTGAATCTAATCCCAAGCATGAAAAGCTGTAGGGATCCAAGCGCGGTTACACCCGGTCCCGCTTCACGCTCACACACTCTGCAGCCTGCGCGGGTTAATAAGGATAAATCTGCTGCCTGTGTCTACAGGAAAACTGTCAATTCTGTCACCTCATGCAGATTTACTACACTGGCCTTACACCCTCACTGGGTTAATATTCTGCACACAAGCTCCTGGTGTGGTCTTCAAGGTTGAGCTTTAAATATGACCACTAACCTTTGGCATATAATCAATGATACAGTTTCCACAGGCAGAAATAAAAGATAGTTATTATTGCTTTGGTGGAGATAATGTCTCTTAAAATGTTTGAGTGAGACAAATTCGTTAAAAAAAACAAGCAGTAATCGAAAAATATATAAAGTCCAATATTTTCCATTGTTCTAGATGATTTATACTTTTTTCTCTCTATACTAATGACAGCTTTCAGATGCGCACATTCCTTTTTTTCTATATATTTTTTTATCAGGCATATAAGATTGAATATGATTTTGAAAAGTTATGTATTCATACACTATTTTATACCCTGAAGGGATTTTACAGACATTTTCAGAAAAAAAAACAAATTCAACACCTGTGAGCAACTAAAACTCTGCGTTCCCATCACACTGAGTCTAGGGTTTCTGGAGATGAATACTCAATTGATTTTAAACAAACGCTGGTTGTTTCCTGCAGTAAAACCCGGTAAATCATCTTATTTGCACGCACAAAAGATTGTAATAAATAGGTTAATCCCACCATTGTTCTCATAATGTGTGTGTGTTAACATTAGCACACAAGCATACTTTAGCTCGAGACCTGAGAAGATTTTTTTTTCTTCTTTTTTCACAGAAACTCACGTTTGGACATGCTCACATGTGATTGTGTCAGGGTCGATTTGGATTAAGCTGGGGTCGGGCTCGGTGTTCAAAAATTGATGTGGGAAAAATCTCTTGCAACAGCCCCCTAAAGCGAGAGGAACAGGCCAATACTTGCTTAAAAAAAGTGAAATAAATAAATGGAATAAAAGAAAAAACACGGATAAAGGCACATCTTCAGATAATCTCTCACAAGCTTAGAGTTGCTGACATGAAAAGTGTCCTCAATTCAAACGAGACAAGAGACAGGAAGATGATCAGAATGATTTTCTTTTTTCAACTCCACCTGCGTCAGTGCAGGAAAACACGGATCCTGTCATTTTTGACAAAAGCAGACATTCAAATCTCCAGTTTGTATGATTAAAAAGAGAAAACAGAGCTGCAGGATAAAAAGAACAGCATGAGCGGACAAGTAAAAGGGCAAGAAGCAAGGGCGCTCGATGAAACGCACACCGTGAGTGTGAAATGTGCTAAAGCAATCCTCCGCATGTTTGGCTTTGTTTAGATCCTAGAACCTTGGAGGTCAGCCAAACACACATGAAAAAAGGTCAGCCAAATGGTTTTAAGCTTTGAATGAGGCTTTTCAGCCTCTGGCATCCCTAAACACTTAAAATTGAGCCAAGGAAACAGATATGAACACAGGCTGCAGCCTCTCTAGAGAACACATCATCTCACATACACAGTAAATAACTCATATTTCTCTATCCTTTTTTTTTTTCTTTTTTACACTAAAACGTTTCCTTTAACACCACCACATCTCTATCTCTGACTTATTTTTTCCCCCCAGCTTTGAGTAACCTCAGAACATCTTTGCAGCTGCTCAGACATAAATGCAAAGTTTTTTCTTCTTCTTCTGGACATGGTGTGTTCACACACTGGTTTGGCATGTACAGAAGGGAGAAACTGACAAATTAACATGGTTGCTTTGATTGGGCCTTTTAATCTGGAGGAAGAAGCAGCTGCTGACAGAGCAAAAAAATAATAATAAAAAGCTCAACAAAAGGAAAAGATTCTTCCTTTTCAGCAAAAAGCTGACTCCTCAAGGAAATTTGAGGAAAGAAGTTTATGGATTCCCAACTTCACTGCGACCTTGTAAAAAAAATAAAATAATGGGGAAATGAGAAAACTGCAGCTGTATAAATCAAACGCCAGTTAATTAAATGTTTCCATGCCCCAGAAAAAAATATATATATTTCCATTTAGGATTCAGCACCAACTGTCAGAAGTATTTTCTCATTTGCTCTGGAGGCTGAACGCCATGATTGTTTCATTCTTTGCCGCCACAGCATGCGACCTGATGGATCCCAAGCTCCACACCTAAAGGTCAGATAAATAAAATAACATAAAGCTGCAGGACATGTGTCGAAGCGGCTCACACCAAAGATATTCCATCCACCTTCATCTGAGAGGAACAATTTCACTGAAGACCTGGGTGACTCACGGCAGGGGCTGGTCGGGGATGAAGGACGGGGGAGAGAGGGGGATCTCTGAGCAGGGAAGCGGAACAAGACCACAAACGGGACAGCAAGAAAGGAAAAGAAGAAAGTGAGGATAGATGTCTGTGTGTGAGTGCAGACAGGCAGAACATGAAAACAAAGAAAGACAGACGGCATGACCAGAGAGACAAAACCCCAAAAAACATACAAAAAAAATGTTCCTGCAGCTCCAGTCTGTCATTTACACACATAAAAAGGAAACATTTCACTTGTTCATTTCAGATCAAGAGTGTTTATATGAATGTTTCAATAAATCTCTGCAAATTTTTATTCAATGAATCTCATAGGGTAATCTAAAAATCAGTAATATTGTATGCAGTCATTCATTCTAGGTGATTACTGTTACTGTTAATCTACTCTGTGTTTCACAATGATCTCATTTTATTAAAAAAAAATCTTGAAAAAAATACACAAAATTTGCAATATTTCTACAGAAAATGAAATGCAAAAGTTTAAAAACGTTGTAATAAACTATTATTTCAACTGATGCTAGGAAGATAACAAAATGATCATTATAGTGAAACATCTTCTCATACTGTAGACTGATTGCCATATGTAGGTTTGAACTAAAGTTACCTCAGGAAGAATAAAAATGCAAAGAAGCCAATGCCCAGCAACCCAGTGAATTCTTAACTTGTAAATGCAGATTTAGGTCATTCTCAGAGCTGAAGAGCAAAAAAAGAAAGACTTAAATAAGAGGAAGATTTAGAGAGAGCGCCTACTGCCCCATTTACGCTACGCCTCATAAATGATTCTTCAACCATTTACACATCACGCTTGTACGGTTTCACACTCCCTATCGGCGGTCTACGATACTACAGCTCTCAAATTATGCAAACAAGAATGGCAGCTTCCATAAAATTCACGAACTTATGTGCTTGGATAACGTCCACCAACATTTCAATGAGAGCCTCTGTCTCTGCATCATCCCAGGTCACTCCACGCTCATTTGATGCCATTTACTGTCAATAGGCTGAGAAGAAGTTCATGTTGCAAACAGGTGAAGAAATCTGTGAATTACAAAGCGGGACACGACGTAAAACCCGTAAAATGAGCCAACTGACTGTCAATAGGAGATGATGCGGTCTGCTCATGCACTCTTTGGTATCAGAGCCTATTTAGTTTGCATTCAGCCGTATTTCAATAACAAAGTCAGGCTAACAGTGGTGTTGTTTTCTTAAATTTGAACCGTCTTCTCACAAACTGCAGTTTTTTTTTTTATCGTTCAGAATCAGGGACTGTTCTTAAGTTCAGAGAAAATAGATAGCACCAGTGTTTTGTAGTGTTTAACATACCGTTGTACAAGAAAAATGAGAAAATGTATTCCGGGGCAAAGCAGGAGGGAAGATGAATGAGTTGGAAAATTAAACGACACCCTGCGGAGTGAACAGCTCTCCTAAATCGTCAAGGCTTCAGCTGCATCCATCGCTCTGCCTCCCCCAGTGCTCCAAGGAAACCAAGGTAGCGCTGATGAGACCTTCATAAGCCAAAAGCTTCATCCATTATATCGCTGTCAGACTGGAAGTTAAACTCTGCTCCTTCACATAATAGGCTGCCTGATAATCACTGGAATCAAAAAATATGCTTCCAAATGTTATTTGTTAGAACTCTAAAATCCTTTATGCGTTAAGATGTTAATCGATTCTTTTGCTTTTTAGAAAAGTCAACTCCTGGTGCTGCAGAGACAAGGTGCAAATCATTTTTAAAAGCAGCTTTTCCTCATTGATTCACTGAGGATCAACAATAACAAACAACTAGGAAAGTGATTTGTCTTTATTCGATGTAAAAAAGATCACTATGAAAAAAAAAAAAAAGAAATCAGGATCTGTTCCTTCTTCTAAAAATCTCAACAAATATCAAAAGATGTTAATTATATTAATTAAAAAAGTTGCAAATTGGCATCAATTGTGCAGTAAACAAAAGGTTAGGACAGTATTTTTTATATAAAACATGCAGTCATTAGGAGCCTTTGTGAGGCTGATTGATCTACATCCATCCATCCATTAATGTACAAGCAGATGGTCTGATGGACTGATTTCATAACCTGGTTGAGACTTACAGTCCTAAATGTTTTCCAGCTCCATCACCCTGATAAATGATCAAATTATTTCCTGACAATGTTATTAAGTTCAGAAAAGTTAAATTACCAAACAATAAAAAAACAGACATAATGAAGCAGGAAAGCATCAAAAGCAGCAAAATGTGTTCAGTCACTTTAAGACAAGACAGAACTAAGGTGTTTATGCCTAGTGTTATTATGCACCATGAGAAATTGAGATGCAAGTAGGCGAACTCAACAACAGTCCTTCACTTGGCATTAAAACCTGCCTTAAGTGATTAGATCCCAGTTCACCACTTTAAATGCAAAGATAAACAAGGAACCTCTGCAGATTTAGCTATAAGCTACACAATTAACAGATCATCATGAAGACTGCTGCCGTTCCTGTAGCAACACAGATCCATTTAATGAGCTGAACTACACCATTATTCTTCATAATAGCAAGCAAAATTCATTTAGATTCTATTTTTGTATTATTATTACAAAAAAAAATGCTACGTATTAACTTTATACCAGCGTAACAATCATACAATCAGATAAAAGCCATTGCACAGATCTGCAGTAGAAGACATGATGGCTCACTTGGTCACCTTTATCAGTTTACACACATCTCTAGAAGTAAACTGACGTGACTTTCTGTATACATGGAAATTTTACGATTGGCTTGAATCATTTCATAAACATCACTATCCGGAAGCTTAAAAGGATAAAATAAATCACAAAGTTAAGACAAAAGTGACTCAAAATTGCTCTCCAGTGAAGAACAATTTATATTATTCAGAAAGCTATAAATGGTTGCAGAATGCCTGACTGTAGTACTAATTTCAGCAACCTTCACGGACTTTTCTATTTTTTTAACTGTGAGTAATCCAGGTTATAATTCTTCTGCTTGAGGCGCGTTGCAGGACACAGTGCATTCAAACTGTCAAGCTGACACAAGTACTGCCACTTCAGAAAGTGGCCTTAAGAAAGCCATAAATAAGTCTTGATGCTGTTCACACTTCTGTCTTAACACAATAAAATCACCCAATATGAACACCATCACCAGGTGTGAACAGGGTCTAAAGGGCATCACATTTAGGCAGAGACAGAAGCACATCGGAAAAAACATTTCTCCATCAATAAGCCCCCACTGAATGGAGTGGACGTCAAAAGGTGCAACTGTTGACACGTGTGATGTCTCCCTTCTGCTTATCCTGCACATCTAAACATTTAATGTTTGTTAAAAGTACCAAATGACACATGTTAACTGGCAAAATGCAACATGTTAAGGTCCGAGTTAAAATGAGATCCTAGCGAGATCACCACTAAATTCTTCCTAAGCACTGATGTTGGAGGGTATATTACATTCTATTTTCTAGATGGAAACCTTTATAGGAAAATTGTTCTTGGAAATGAGTCACCTCAAATTCATAACTGAGTAAAATCATGTAGAATTTGACCTTGCTGTGACCTCAACTGAGAAATTTGGAAAAACTATATAAAAATGTTTTAGCAAGTCGGTAGTATAAGGAAGGCTTTTACACCATTATTGTGTTCTTACTCTTGCTTCTTTTAGTTTCAGGTTTTCCCTTTTCAAAGAAAGCTGGGCATCAAAAACACATTTGCAAAAGTTAAGGACTTTTAATCACAAAGGTTTTATTGATAACGCCAAAGTTCTACAGTATGAAACAAAGCTTCTTTCCAATGGCAAGTCTGTTCCCTTTTTGCTGTTAAAACTAACTAGAAATCAACCTTTTTTTGTCATAACCTGCAGGTACTGTATTATTCCAACTGTCTAAATATAATTTTTTGTTTCTAAAAACACATCTACCCAATCACCTTGTATTATTTGTTTTGTTTTTTGGTCAACATTTTTGAAAAGTTTTTACATTTTTAATTGTCATTGCATTATTCAATAACTGCATCACATTCACTTATCTTCTTGATATATTTAAAATGGAGTTGCAGCTAACGGATATTTTGCAAATTGATTAAGCTGTTGATTATTTTTCGATCAATAATCGGATAGCAACAGGTACCTTAAAGAAGACTTTTTGCTAAATTCAATCCTGTGTTGGACAATGTCTCTCGGCTGGCCTGGAAGCATCTCAGGCTTCCCCTCAGCAGAGCTGGAGGTAGTGTCTGCAGACAAGGAAGTCTGGGAGTCTCTGCTGAGACTGCTGCCCCCACAACCTGGTCCCAGATGAAGTGAAAGACAAGTAACTCATTTTAAAAACACCCACAGATCCATGCCAATTTAGTAGATTACGAATCAGCTTAAACAATACATCAAAAACTATTAAAAAGACTCCCTAATCACTTGCAGCGGTTTTTCGTCAATTTTTTGCTTTTGTTGTTCTTTGTTCTTCCATTTTACATGTAGCCATTTATCCTAAGTGTTTTTCCAAATATCTATCAGTTTCTGGTTGTATAAGAAAAAGAAGGTATACCAAATACTTGTTAACCATGTTTAACATACTGCTTGTCTTAGTACTGCTGGATCTTTATTGGTAAATAAGTTCAAGCTTTAGATATCCTTATTTTCTTATTCCTTTTGTGACAGTTGATTAATGAAATGAGAAAATATGACTTTTCAAACCAAGATAACTCCAAAAAAAATTGCCGCACAATTTTCAGTCATATAGCCACACAATCTCACATTAAATTATTCATTTTCTATATAAAATTGCTTTAAATAATTAGCGGTAGGACTACCAACTTCTGGTCACCGGAACCTAAAAATAAGGTAAGAGCCTGAAAAAGTGCATCTAATTCTTATTACGTTTTTTAACCGTAAAATAACATATAATGCTGTTCCCATGATGTAGCACACTTGATATCAATGAAGCCATGCTTATGGTCCATTTTAAATGTAAAGGAAACACAAGCACAGTTAAAGTTCTGTAAATGGCACACTAAATGTGACTGATGCAATGCATTTGCTAATTTAACTGTAATCCCAAAAAAATGTATTAGCATTAACTGAATGAATCATTTTAATAACCCAGTAGTTGTCCTTTTCACCTAAATAAACTGCCATTTCCATCACTAGTCCACTTCTAAATGTGACTGATTTAAAATTAATTTCCAGTTGACTCAGTTGTATTTTAATTTTTTTAATGCAAAGGGCATCTTTGAAAGTTTCAGTACCAATTTAAATCTAAAAAGAGGTTTGCGTTTATGTTTCAAATAATAATAAAAGAGGATGGTATATTAAAGAATTAATACCATTGTAGATTAATAAAAACTTTGCAGAAATTAGACCAGTCTTGTAGTTTCTGATAACTACATGCTTTCCAATGGAAACCATATATTTGTGGTAATTAGTGTCAATTTTTTGTGATCTATAACAAATTCACCAAATTCTCTTATGGATATGTTAGACTTTGATTGGACCAAAATGTTTCCAGTGTCATTGTTTTCAGTAAAAAAGTATAACATTAAATTTCACAAAAACCAAAGGGGGTAGGGATATGAATCCTTGGAATAGCGTTTTCATTATTTTGTCCAGAATCTGACTTCATGTTTTCCTCTAATAGCTTCTCCACCAATCTGTACATACTTAAATAATTGAAGTAGACTCATAGTGCATTTTGCTCAGCAGCAAACACACCAAGTGTCAGGAAACATCTTCTTTTATATCGATTGTCTCTCTACAGGCAGCAGGAAGTTTCCATCCGCTGCGAGCCAGCTGTCAGTACACTGCAACAGACCCCCCCCCCACACACACACACACACACACAAAACACCTGCCAGGAGAGCAATGTGTTGTTTTGCTGATCAATAAAGATAGAACACAGGCTTCAGAGGTCACCTGTACGTGTGCAACTTTTAGAGTATGTGTGTTAAAACCCCTGCGTGTTGAAAGTAGTCAATACCAATTCTGAGAGATAGGGGGTGTGTTGACACTTGACAGTTTACGCACAAACAGGTTAATCAAGGGGGGGAAAAAGACCAATATCTCTCCAAATACTACTATATTACTCTGTTCTATTTTCTGATTAGATAAATTAACTAAGTTTCAAACCTGAGTGATTCCTACTAGGATGTATTGAAGTTTCATTGGCATGAGGGGAAGGAAATAGTTCCCAGATTATTTTATAAAATCAAATTAAGATTCTTAACATGCAGATGTCATTGGTATTGTTAATATTTTTGGAAAAGAAAAAAGAAAAATAATTCAATAAATCAAATTAGCTGTTGCATTGAGGGTCTGTGTAAATTTACCACTGTCTGTATTAGAAAAATTTTGCAAATGTCCTATCCACATATTTGCTCTATTCCTTATACCCATACTGCACCAGAATGAAGCCCAAAGGTCATAGATGTATAAAGAGACGGTTTTATAAAATAAAAAATATTTTTTATCTATTTAATGTCTTTTTTCCAGACAGTGGCAGCTTTTTTCCCCCTATTCAAATTTTAAATTATCACTGCCTTTTTGCAAGGAAAGAAAATACTGTTTTTCATTTTAAACATTTTATCAGACTCTAAAGAAAAAGGAAAAAGCATAGGGAAAAAAATCTTGAAATCATCAATTTTGAGTACCGTAGTTTGGAGAGAGCAGAAGGCTGTGCAATAAAGTGTGCCATGTATCTCATTGTTTTTTGAAAAGACAGGTTTTTTGAAAAGACAGGTTTTATTTCAAACTGACAGTATAGTCCTGCTCAAAGCTAAAGGTTTAGAAATGCAAAACGAAATTCAATAAGGTCTTTCATGTATTACAAAGTAAGAAGTTTTATAACAAAATCACATTATATGGCAAATAAGCAGTTGATGGTATGCGATGTCATCGTCAGTCAAATTTATGGTTTCACTGTACTTTCACAGATCTTTAAAAAAAATACCTTTTAATTAAAAAAAATCTACTAACCGTTATATTATCAAAACACTATACTAAATTTTATTTAGTTTTAAATGACAAAAAACACCTATAAAATTTTATGAATTTTTTTTAAAAGATTGTCTTGCTGCTTTTCCTGTAGTAATGCGAGTAAAGCCTACAGTGGACCACTTAAAAAAAGACGTGTGAATCTTAATTTAGCCAAGTAGAGTTTTATAATACTAATATTATTACATCATTAAAAGAATTCATTTTAAGTTCCATTTTTTTCTCATTAATCAGAAATTTATTCCAATTGCCAATTTCATGTCTCTAAGAGCGACAATAGAAGTTAGCTCAGCCAGTTGACCAGCAGTACACAGGAACATGTGGGGAAGTGCCTTGGAAATAAATCTAATTAGAAAGATCAAACTGTATGAAGATTATAACAGCAACAGTGTCACTTTTCTTAAATGCTGTATACTTTTGAAATAGATGATTGGCCACCAGTTTGTGTGATAAGTATAAACATAGTTATGTGGTTGCTGAGCACTATGTGAAACTGTGCTTCCATTCAAGTGTGAAGCTCCTGTAAACATTACCTAATGCAGCATTTATAAAGCAGTTATTTTTTATTATACAGGATAAAAAGTTATTTTTTTCTTCAAGCTTCACAAGTATTTAATCCCAAACATGTGCACAACTAGAAATCAGTCAGGGAGGAACAGTTTTACATATTTGACAGTTAAAATTTTTTTTATCAATACAGCTGATCACATCAGTAAAAAATAAGTTTATTTTCAATTGCCTGTTTATCCTATAGTCTCTTGATTCACAGACTACATATATGAAACTACCGTAAACAATCAAAATTATAAACAGTGAACCAGTAGAAGTATTTTATAGTGCTTAAAGATATAAAAAACATCAACATTTAGACTTATCACATTTGCTGATTGTTCAAACTATATCATTAGACCCATGATTAGCAATTTTATAGAAACTTTTGAATACTTATTCAGGGCATTAGGTCAGATATCCTTTATGGGTCAGAACCTAAAAAGTTTGGGAACCTTTGCTTGAAATGGTTGAAATAAGAGGAGGTGAAAATATCTGCTATGCCTCTGATCTACCTACAAAGATGCAACAGAGCCACCATGAGATGAAAACGTATGTCATTAAGTAAAACTTTTGTTATTTAGCTACATGAAAAAAAATTTAAAACAAAAGCAGTACCAGCATTAAAATGTGTTGGTCACAGTGTCTATCATAGAAAAACATTACATAGATACATGTGATGCAACAGTTAGTTTGGGACAGGGCTAAAGTCTGCATGTATAATACATTTAGCATATTTTGGAGCATAAAAACAAATCTAAAGACACAATGTGCTCTGTCTCCACTTTGCAAGGAAACTTAAAATCTTTTTTCAGGGAAAAAAAGCCCTCTGTTGAGTGAAGGCTATATCAGCATGTCCAGTAGATGCATGTCTGCCTAAATCTCTATTTTCTCCAGTTACAGGATCTTAAAAAGTTTTCATGAAGGTTAAAGCATAATTCAAAACTAAGACTAAGGGAAGTAAAAAATAATAATTAAAAAAAAAAAATACAGAACATCTGAGTTTAAGCAGGGTTAACAGCCACTTCACTCATGTTACTGCAGGAATTTGAAGTATACCATTCATTAGGAGGAAAATAATTTAATAGTTTTACTGATAATTAACTGTAGCAATATTTTTTCTCCTCAAAAATAAAGAAAACCAGATATCGCCTATTTGAACTTCTATCCACCAAACATGTAAAGTATCATTACATTAAACAGTTGTTTCAGGTCACATAGTTTATTCCTACGTTTTTATTCACTAACTTAATAGGTTACTGTTTTCTTATTTTTTTATAAACAAGCTTAAGCATGTGCAAGATTTTTTTGTTTTGTTTATTCTGTCATTTAATACAGCTGGTACAATAAATTGTTAAATATGTATAATGTACTGTTTTTTTTTTTTTTTTAGCTCAGCATATTGAAAAAAAAATATTTAGCCCTTCATGTTGTGGAAAGATCATCTTATTTAAGAGAAAATTCTTTTTTTTTTTTTAAGAAAATTATCCCACTCTAGTCCATCGATAAGATCAATCAAATTCAGATTCATTCATAAATCAATAACTTGCATCCCAAAAAATAAAAGCTGTATTTAAAAAGCACAATGGTAGTTATTGAACAACAGTAGAATAAACACATTACATGGACATGTGATGTTTTTTTTTTTTTTTTGTACCAATGTGAAAACTGTCCATTGTGGACCTGTGCCTTGTTTATAAGGCTAGTGGCAGATAGGGAAAAAGTCATTTTCTAATGGCTGATCTGGTGCTGATGGACCACAGCCTCCTGCTAGAGGGGAGAGTAACAAACTGTATCAAGTTTTGCTCATATTATGACATTTGGAATCCGTTTTTCTGTTGGTTCATTTGGTTTCTACAATGAAACCAACTGAACAACATCCATCTTTAACTTGAAGTAAATAGTGACTACTTTCACATCTGGTTCATACATGTACTACCTGAAAATAACCCAGTGTGAAATTGATGGAGAAGTTCATAAAAATGTAAAATAGGAAAATCAGTAAATAAAAAGTTCAGACTATCTCATCTTTATTTCAAACATCTAAAACTTTTAAAGGCTTCCTCTCAAATTGATAGGTTTAATTCTGATGTCATTATTCATAGCCTTGCACCTTAAAAAGCATACTGTATCTGAATAATACACAGCTGCACAAGCCGCAATATCAATTTAAAGAATCTGTACTATAAATTAATTGGAGCATTTACATTACAGAGCAGCTAATGAAGTCAGATCTACCCATGTAAGAATCATCCTGTGGAGTTTGGCCTCAATAACATTTTCTAGCAGCTCCCTTTAGTATTTTGTATTAGTCCTCTACTATTTTTTTCTGAGAATAAGCCTTAAACCTCATGTTCAAAATTCTAACCAACATGAGTAAAACCTCCTGTGGGCTTTGTTTGCAACCAGTTTTCATTATGTTGCATCACCAATATGAAGCATTTTATCAAGAAAGTGTTAAAACAAAAGAGGCCAAAGCCAGAAGATTATCACAGAAAGGAAAAAGAGAGGATCAGGCAAACACTGATCCACCCAACCATACATGTGATGTATGACACTGCAGTGCTTTCGAAGAAATAAGAAGGAAGTCGATACCTCCAAGCACACACAGCCACTGATCCCCTTATTTTGAATTACTAGGTACAGCAGCCATTCCTTGCGGGGGAAAAAAGTGTATATATGTCGGGATGCTCTGACGTGTGTGTCGAGTATGATGCAACTTAGAGTGGCTTCTGACACCATCAGAGCAACTCCACTCTGCTAATGAGAGAGAGAATGAGAGCGAGAGAGAGTGAAAGAGAGAATGTCTTTTCATGTCTACTTCCCAGACATTAAGGAAACATTTAATATGCGAAGCTATTATAAAAAAAAATGTAAGTATAACAGAGAATCTTGTATGACACAATAATACACAATTCTGTTGTGACATTAAAATGTCAAGTCTGAAAGTTACTAAAAAGGCTGGCATTTTAGTCCAGCCTCATTGGACCCATTACTGTGGCTAATCGGTTATTTTCCATTCAGGAAACTGGTTTCCTGTGCTTTTAAAAAAGATGCATTTTTTACTTCACTATGTGCCAATCAGGTTTTAAGCTCCATTTCGAATTTCAGATTTTTGCAGAGCACTGCAGATTTTAACCATTTCAAATGGTAAATTCTTAATAAGGGGAAGATTTTATTGTCATAACAAGTAAATGTTACTTAAAACCATTGTTCATCCGAAACATATTGAGCAACAGCCATTTGTCACTGCATCACAGAAAATCTGCAAATGCAATCAAATTGCCCTGATTAGGAGAGAGGGGTATAACCGTAATAAAAGGGATTAGAGCAAATTATCTTTAATCCACTATAGAAATACTCCAATAGTCTTAGCATCTGTCACTGCAACGCAGACCACAATACACAGTACATAAAAAAACCTTTTTACTGATACTTGTAGGCTATGTGGAAGAAAAGGCTCAAATTTTCTATATGCATCACTTTGTTGTATCTTTTGTTATTTTAACCAAAGTGTCATTGAGAACCCTCGCTATAAACGCTGTTTAACAAGCAGACCAATATCTCTCTCCATCAAGAGGTCCATCACTCTCAATCTATCCACCCATACCAGTAAGAAATCTTTTAACCCAGTGGTCCCCAACTCTCACCGTTAATCAAGTTCTACATATTTTAGATGTTTCATTGACCCCATCCAACTGGCTCAAAGCAATCAGTCATTAACAGCTAACAACTGAACTACATGGATCAGGTATGCTAGAGTATGCATACAACTAAAACAAGGACATTTGATGGGAACCACTTATGTATTTCTACTAGGGCTTAATATATATATATATATATATATATATATATATATATATA
>NW_015150554.1:176032-185526 GCF_000732505.1 Cyprinodon variegatus | reverse complement strand
ATATATATATACATATACACTCTGAGCTGGGAACATATTCACTGGAAATGTGCTAAAGACAAAAGGTGCAAAAGCCATCAGTATGCTCACACTAGAAATTTAACATTTAAACTAGAAAATCCCTCAAAGAGCAGAGAGCTACGGCAAGCAGCAAATTTTGCCCCATATTGTGACTTACATCTATAGCTAAGGACCACATATTATCGAGATCATTACCAAAGGTTCTGCTCTCATCTTTTTCATTCACTTTGCATTCTGCTTTCTTAGATCTCTCACCTACTGAAATTAACGGGTTAACTGAAGTTTTTCAAACAGCTAACAACAAAAACTCGCTAACAATCGGCATTTGGCTCCCTTCCCAATGATGACCAAAAAAACTGGGTCTGCCAAAGCAATTTGGCTTCTGTCTCCTTGCTGCTTTGTATGGTGACACCATCATCGTTGATGATGTCACCAGTGTGACAGAAATCAGGAAAGTAAACAGTGGAGAGTAAGTGTGCTTTGCTGTTTAGTTCATTTGCCATTCCAAATCTCTCTGATCAGTCCTGCTCCATGTTTATCAAATGCAAGCAGAGTTGTTTTGACTTGTTAGATCAGACATGACTGACGCAGTGTCTTGAGGTCTGTACATTCTCCCTAATGGTATCACATAAATTAGCTGGTAGACCTGGGTCTGATTTCCCCAATGTATGCCAAAGAGCCGCTTGAAGGTTTTTTTTTTTTTTTAACCCAGGTCGACACGGGTCAGTAAGCTTTTCCAGCTGCCACTAAAAGCTGACTGTACCCAGGTTTAAATTGATTTTTCGGCCAATAGGATAAGGGTTTTATTTGATCAGCAGATCAAGACTTTGAGGCATGGCTCACATTTCATGTGTTTTTGTCTTCAATACTTCTGGAGTTTTTTTTGTGTCTTATACTGAAGTTGTCAGTAGTCACTGCTGCCACTCTCTAGTTTAGTGGGTAAGTGCTTCTTCTGCCAAATAATGCTAAATAATCCTTTTAAAAATTATTATTTATTATTATATATTATGTGGATCCTCACCAAAATTTCCTTAGACTGAGGATCACCTTTGCTAAAAATGTCATTAAAATCCATATACATAACACAATACACAACTTTTTAAGTTATCCTGTGCAGAGACAGACAAAAAAACACACAAACTCCCCTGAAAACATATCCTTTATCACCATGGAGGTAAAATAACAGAAACTTACTCTGTGATTCTGTGCCAAAGGGGATAGAAATAAATCCAGCTGACTAGTATGTGACCACTTTAAGTGCTCTGGCAGCAGTAAGTCTAATCAGAGAGGAGCAAAGATCAGAAAAAGGTTCAAATGTTAAGCTATCCTTTTTCATACAAACAAAATAAGAAAACTAAACCATATATACTTTTAGCCTAGAAGAAAAACAGTTTGGGGGAGACTGAGATCAAGGTAGAGACCCGACAAAATTAAATTGGAAAATTTAATTGGAGAGAAGGTCACAAATCTCCAGAGTTTCACCACACACTAATGAGCTGTCAGCTGATTAACAAACTGTGTGAGAAAAAAGGTCACATGAGGTCTGAGGAGGCCCTAAATAATAATACAAAATACTAAAACCATCTTTAAAACCATTATGAATTTGTGTCTATCACAAATTCATGATGTTTTCTTAAAAAAAACCTTCTTAACCGCTTTAGGACTTAAGCTCTGATTTTTCTGGGTGTAAGCAGTAAAATGACAAAGAAAACATGAAGAAACCCAAACAACTAACTGTTTAAGCAAGAATTTATGGAAAGAATCAAGCCACTGTTACATTAATAATAAAAGTGTTAAATATTTTGAGAGAACAAATTAAAGTACTAATTACAGACTTATGTGATACACAGTCAAAGCTTTCCATTTTCCATCTGCTGCTAGTCACAGACTGGCCCCTAAAGACCTACTGCTTCACTGAAAGATATTATATCTTACCCGAAGTGTTGAACATTTTAAGAAATAAGAGGAGACATACAAATCCAGTTACTCATTAATGATGGACTGAAATAATTACGTTTTACCACAGCTTTCTTTTTATTCATCACAGAAATCCAAAGAAAATGTATTCTTAAAATAAAGTAAATTAAATGAACAAAAAGTCAAGCATTGTCACTAGGGATGCACAATATAATCGGCCCCCTATCGGTATCGGCCTTTATCGGCCTTAAAACTGAATATCAGACATCGGCCACCCCACCGATATTTAACCCGATATTTGATCAGCTTCTGAGTTTCTAAAGTCTAAAAAAAATAAAAATAAAAATACTACTTCTTCTTCCTCCTCAAAAACTTCTTTTTTACAGACTTAAAAACTTCTAAAGACAAGGGAAAAAATATTGATACATTAAAATATCACAATATCTTCATATGCTGATATATTGCCATTTAAAAACACCATATCAATCTCTTTTACTAATGAAATATTGCTATATGTCATCGTTATGCTACGAAATCTCCCGAAAATTCACAAAATTTTGACATATTTTTATATGTTGATATATTGACGCGGTATCGATCTATTTTACTAACAAAATCTCACAAGAATTTGCAAAATATCACGGGAGTTTGCAACAGAACGATGAAATTTCACGAGATTTTGAAAGTAAAATAAATCGATACCGCGTTTTTAAGAATCAATTTGATATCAGCATATGAAAATATATTTGAGTATAAAATATTTTTCAAAGTGTCAGAAATGGATAACAAAACTGCTATTTTCAATGACTACTTATTTTTTTCCAGCTTTAACATCGGCATCGATATCGGTTATCGGCTACATGAGTTTTAAAATATCGGCATATCGGATATCGGCCAAAATCCCAATATCGTGCATCCCTAATTGTCACCCATGAAGTTGCCATTACATGTCTCTACATAAAAAGTTAAACCTTAAAAAAATTCCCTTTATAAACAGACCTTAGGATAAAAATAACCTTTGGTTCATTGATGAAGCTTGAAACCTTTTGAAGCGTTTTGCGCATTAGGCTGGGAAATAATACAATAATACATTCAGTCTCCTGTTTAATACAGCCACGGAAGCTGGCTTGATGTTCACAAATGCCACTTTGTGAAATGATTCTTGGTTAAGAAAAAAATCTATGTGATCAGAGTGATTCCAAACTAGTAGATTATCAGGGTTTGCTTACAAAAGCTGTGTTCTATCCACCTGGGAAATAGGAAAGATGTCACACTCTGCTTACTTGGGTTCCTAGTCTGACAGCCTGTCACATTTGCCAACTGTTGCATTTACATAGAAGACTTACTGCAATCAGAAGCTCCTACTGCATTTGATGAATTCCAGCAGTGTAGCTTTACATTTACAAGGAGATGTTCCAATGAACTGTTTCTGCAATTGACCTATCAAGTGAAAAAAGGTTGATAAGTGCTGGTTAAAAAGTTCTTTATCAATTGCAACACTGGAGTTAGTTTTCCCAGCATGCATTGGCTGGCATATTGATATTAGAAGCTGCCAGTTCATGTCAATCATTGCACGTTATAAAGTTACAATTATATTTGTTGCTGTTCTTATATCTGATATTGGCCACATCTAAGTTATAGTTATAACCTGAAGTATTTTTTGCCACACCTTGAGTCTGGGAGTTATCACCTTTAATCAGCTCTCAACAGCAGTTGTGCAGTTGTTTTTCCAATAAAAAGGGTTGCGTCTTCTGGAGTTTTGTAGTGTATAGGGGAACCTTCTCCAATCCTCTTAATTGACACCAAGAGTAACTGCTGTTTCTTTCAAGGAGTTTTTCCATGTGCTGATAGTGATGGTATTTAAGAAATAAATCACAGGAGCTCTAGACATTAACGTTTGCGAATCCTCGTCAGTAGGAGCTATTGCACGCTTGCCATATTTTTCCGCACGGATCCATTCGTGTAGTTGCAAAAAATTTGTAACTACACGAAAATTATGTCTTCAGAAATGATGTCTTCACGGACAGCATCTGAAGAGGCGTGCAAATAACTTTGCATTGTTTTTTGTGAAGCATGCTGTCAAAAAAAATCATGTTTCACAGCTTGAATGTTATTGCCTTTTAAATAAAGGTCACCTCTAATAGATGATACAAAAAAAAAGCGTTTGAAAGTAATGCATGCCATTTTTAATATAATAGAGTAAGTAGATGATTATAAAAAAAAAAAAATAAACAGAATTTCTTGTGGGTTTGTTTTTTTTTTCATCCTTAGTATTTGATGAAATTAGCTTTTAACCACAAGACAAAAAAGGGTTGTGTCCTCTTACATAGAGACTGCTTATGTATGGCTAAACTTTGTATGTATTCTATTAACACATAGAATGAAGTGAACTCCGAGTGCTGTCTTCTCTCTTTTCTCACCTTTACTGTGCAGTGTTCCTTAGGTACAAAGAAAGGAACTTATTTCCTTGAAGGAAAAAAATATCCAAACACAAATTTAGAAGGACCAAAGCAGTTTGCCATCTAAAAGACAAAGACAGTGGCAGCAGCAGAGGCCATTGTAATAGAAGCACTTTATCTGTCAGAGGTAGCGTCACATACGATTACAGTCCTATATTACAAACGAGAGGCCTGACAGTAAAGCACGTGCCTTAGGACTGGAGTTGTATTTTCAGGCCGATTACAGCAGCGATTTGGCCTTCACGCCTCATTCTCTGAACAATCCGAGGCCAAGATGCCTGTCTGCCTCCTGCAGCTTTATGGATCAACAATCCACCTTTGAGGCCGTCTTTAATGCACCTGTTACTCATCCGGATCCCGTCACCAGCCAGGCTGTGGAGTTTTATGGAGCAATCCACTGTGTCAGTTTCTATCCATGTCCTGCAGGCAGACTGCCACCTTGTTGTTATCTTTGTAATGGTGTAAACTACAAACAACATAAAGGCGGGGAAAGAAAAGGTTGGAAATCTGTCTACAAATCAAACCAGTTATTTTAAATGTAATTTCTCATCATATAGAAATATTAAGGCTGCGACTAACAATTATTTTGCTAAGCATTTAACCTGTTGATTATTTTTTTGATTAATAATCAGATAGCAAAAGGTTACTTAAAGACGACTTTTATGGAATTAAACCAGGTAGAACTAAAACTTTTCCATTTAAGGAGTTCTGGATAGAGCGTACTGACAAATACATTTTTTTTTCTCTAAAATGCAAATTTTTACATTTTTTTTTTTTACAATTTTGATATATTTGCTGGTAAATGGGGGTTGCTCTGTCATCTAAAGACACAGTTCAGACGCTCTACACTCCAGTTAACGATTAATCGATTACTAAATTAGTTACCGATTATTTCAGTATAGTTTAATCCAATTAATTGTTTCAGCCCTAATAAATATATTCACAAGCTTCTTAGACTCTCTGAAGAAAATGAACTTCTAGTATGTAGAAAGTTTAAATCAAAGACACTGTCACTTAGCGGGTAACAAAAAAGACAATTCCTAGTCAATCAAGCCACAAATTTTAAAAGTGGTTTTCCAGTACATTTGTCAACTGCTACAACATGGTAAAAGGTGCATTATTGTACCAGCATTTTGCAAAATAAAAGGCACACTCAGTTTAGGCCAGGTACATAGCTCACTAAGCTTGTGTGGCAAATGCCTCTTCAATGGTCTTTGATCACATAGTCAAGTGAAACACTTCAAAGCTTCCTGCAACAATCATATCATGCCAGTGGAGAGTATTAATAATAAGGCTCCTATTCCTTTCAAACTAGTTCTGTGCACTTTCCATGGAAACATAACGTAAATATCTGATATACAGCAGCTAATAAACCGATGACATAGGCAAAAATCTGGAGCATCTCTAACTAGTTGCATGAAAATGTAAAAAACAAAAAGCACTTTCCTCAAACAGGCACCACTGATTTCATGTTTGCACAAACATACTTTGTGAATCAAAAATCCAATCCACCCCAAGTATTTTGTCCTTGAAGACTGAACACAGCAGGAAACAAAAAAGCAGGGGTGGGTTGCATAAAACCTACCAGGTCTAACCAAAGTGGCAACTCGCTTGCTCAACTTCACTAATGCATGACACGTTACTAATGCAGGTTCAGAGATTTTATATATATAAATATATATATATATAGTATAAAATAATCTCAGAACCTACTGTCAACAGAACACAGGCCTACAGTATATGAGTGTCTGGGGAAAGGTTGGGGCATTATTCAAGGAACTCTGAGGAAGAGATGAGGCGTAATTAAGGCAGTCAAGTAAATTAACCTTCTTCTAGAAAACCAGTGAGGTTCATCCACATACGTGTCAGGGAAGAAAGGGTAATTTTGATACGGCAAGAAATAAGGTTTTGTGCTTTCCTTAGGACAACTTCTTCCACGTATTAGACAAGCTAAATTACGTGAGGATCCCTTTTATGTAATAGGGCAAAGGTATTCTCTCCAAGCAAAAAAGACAAAATACTTATATATTGATTAAATATTTATATATTCTAAATTTGTGTTTTTCCATCAATCCATCCACTTTCTATCACACTTATCCCAAGTGGGGTCCCGAGGGGTGCTGGTGCCTATCTCCAGCTGTTTACGGGCGAGAGGCAGGGTACTCCCTGGACAGGTCGGCAGTCCATTGCAGGGCAACACAGAGACAAACAGGACAAACAAACAACCTAACAGTCACGTTTTCGCACTGTGGGAGGAAGCTGGAGTACCCGGAGAGAACCCACGCATGCTCAGGGAGAACATGCAAACTCCATGCAGAAAGACAGCGGGCCAGAAATCGAACCCAGAACATTCTTTCTGCAAGATGGCAGAGCGACCCACTGCACCACTGAGCAGCCCAATTTCTGTTTTTGCTTAGTCTGAAAAAATAAATAAAATGTACATACCATTTTATTGCAGGAAATTCATAATAGTAAAATAACACACTTTCCATCTCTATTTGACTCTACTGATCCCAAACACACTAAGTTTGCTGGCTTAGTTACCAACTCAGTTTTCTGAAACACCCTTTAACAACCTTGACAACATATAAAATGTTGCATAGTAATCAAAGTATGCATAATAAATGACAGTGCCTACGATCATTACTGTTTACCTTTAAATGATCAATAATGTAACGGTACAATAGGCACCAGTCATTTTCAATTCTCAGGAAGAACTTCACTACCCCAGCTGTTTTCATGTGAAACGTCTGAATTGTACACAATCCAAGCCGGCATTAACCGAATTCCAAAACTATTTAAATCTGATGCAAGACTGATATGTCTACAAATCTGTCCACATCAGATTTCTGTTCAAAATACAGTTTCTTTCACAACAGGCAATGTTTCCTCCACAGACAATAAAACAAAATTAACATTTGGAAAGAGATGCACCCTTGACAATAGGTTATTATTTGTGTCTGATTATGAGGCCTGGAGTCAGCCTTTGCTAAATCAAAACACACACAAATACATACACGGTTGTTCTGCTATAAGAGGACATTTCTATGTCTCAACCCTAAAACTAACCCTAAATCTAACCATTGCCAATGGATGCATCACCCTAACCCAACTGACACTTTGGCCCTAAACTGAACCACTGGCAAAATACCTTGTGAGGACCAGCAAAATGTTCTCACTTTACAACAACTGGTCACCAATGTGAAGGTTAATTTGAAAAAAATGGTCCTCACACCCACACAAATACGCGTTCTGCCATCGTAGTGAGGACCTTGTGTTGACTCCCTTTGACTTCCATTGATTTTCAGTTATTTTCAACCCTTTCTATGCCCTAACCCTAAAACTAACCTTAACCTAACCATTACCAATGCATACCTCACCCTAACCCTAACCAATTGACACCTTAGCCCTAAACATAACCATTACCAAAATAGCATGTAAGGACCAGCAAAATGTCCTAACTTTGCAACCAGTGGTCCTCAATTTGATGGTGAAATTGGAAAAATGGTCCTCACTCTGAGGACTAGACAGGTACACACACACACACACACACACAGGATTAGAACAAAAGACGAGTCCCGCGGCACAGATTTGCTCAGAAAACATAATAGCTGATGACATGCGGCAGTTTGCAGGCTTTCAAAGCGACGTGGCTAATCTTCCTGCACTGGAATAACATTATTTTCTCCGCTTCCTCCTCCTCGTCGCCCGCCCACCGGGGACTCACAGGTTATTGTGTCCAAACGCACCCCAAGGTTAACCCACACAATGAATGGGCAGCGGTGAGCCACGCAGCCGGCTGATCGGGCTGCCCTGCTGATAGATTGTGATGAGGCAGGTGATTGTTCAGAATGGGGTTCAAACACAACAAAGAGACATTTTAGACGCTAGAACCTTCACACTGAACAATAAAGCACACCGGCTAGACTGGAAGGAGATAGAAACAGGGGAGGGGGATAACAGAAGGGGATTGGAAAAGTGTTTTTTGGTGTCAATCCAGGTTTAGATTGTGTGTTTAACAAAGAAACGTCTGTTCTTTGACCTCAAAGTGAGGACAGCTCAGAAAAAAATAAGGATATTTGAAACAATAGAGAGAGAACAAACAGTAAACGTTTGCATCTCAATTATTAGTATAAACTCTGTCTGCCAAATTGATGGAAACTGCTCTTCAAAATGGGATATCAAACAATATTAAACCATCCCAAATAATATAATGGAACTATAACAAACACTTTTTTTTAACTCAAAATATCAGAGTGTTTTTTCCAATAGTGGAAATAAACCATACATAACGCCTTCCAGGAGGATAGACATCACCACTTCCCAGTTCAGAAATTGCTGCTGAAAGAACAAAAACAAATATTAAAGCACCACTGGGTACGTTTTAGCAACTAGGGGGTGCTACACCAGTAACATCCAGGTTAAGCCCACCTCCCGACGGTCACTAGCAGCACTACAGTGTGGCAAAATTGAACAGAATCTGCAGATCACTTTGGGGCAGCAGATTAGGATGAAATCCTAAAACTGAGAACCAGATATGATCCGATCATATCATACCTGTTTAGTTGGCTAACAACAACTTTAAGTGGGGCTTTGGATCACAAGGCTAATTCGGTGACAGATCAGACCCCTCAATGTACATAGGAGAGTTTATTAGAAGAGTAACTCATATAGAGCATTAATATGTGCCAAGTACTGTAAGATAATGAGAAAAATTATTTTAATATAGGATTTGGTCAAACGTTAAGCACTGTTGCTTTAAGTATCAGTGAGACATCTGAAATATTTTATGGGATATGGAGATGTGAGAAGATGTTATACACTATCTTATGTTGCTACACAGTAATAGGTCTGTCATTTTTTCAAATATAAGCTCTAGTGAAGATAAAAAGAAAGCTGAATATATTAAAGCACACAAAATCACTGCTTAATACTTATAATCTTTTAGTCTCTTGATACCTGCTGGATACGAGGACAGTAACAGCTTCTTTGAAAAGCTCAGAATTAAGGAAACGATGGATGATCTCAAAGCAATTCAGACAGAAAAGCTGAGTTCGAATTAAGTGGGTGCTTCCTTCGAAGGCCAGATTAATCGGC
>NW_015150554.1:171041-175034 GCF_000732505.1 Cyprinodon variegatus | reverse complement strand
AACATATACCGAACCGAAACGAAAACCGTGACCACGAAACCGTGAACCGAACCGAACTGTGGATTTTGTGAACCGTTCCACACCTACTCTCTAAGGGCCCAGTCCAGATAATCGGGGTCCTTGGAGGATGCAGCCTCTGAAATCGAACACACCCAAAGTGTTTTTTCATCAATGCTGCCTCAGCTAGCCAGAGAATCATAAAATTACAATGTCAAAGTCAGATTAAAATGTTCAGTTTGTATTTGTTCAGTCACTCTGTTTTACAGAGGATACAATCTTCAACATAAAACAGCTTCTACTCTGCTAACAGTAGTCAACATTGCTCATATTAGGAATGCAACCAAAATTATTTGAACGCCCTTGCATCTTTTTAATAATACATTTTCAGAGGAAAAGTCAGTCAAAATCAGTTGCATGCGTTATTCTCCAAAACCTCTGTTGTTTTTTTGGATAGTTTTGTTTCTCTGGATATATCAAACAGCCACACCATTTAATATAGACGGTTCCTACATAACATCACAACTCAGGGACAGAAACAAACAAGATGAATGAAATTTCTCTGGCTAGCAGCTAAAACCTCTTCCTGCTGTGAGGTGCATAAGTCAGTGGTCAGATAATAAATAAGCCGAATTATCTCTGAAATTGAGCCTATCAGATACTGGGGTCCACAACAGGCTGGCTGCAGGACATAATTTAATGCCATCCATTTGTGTTATCTAGCTTAAAGGCTCATCTCCTGGGATGTATTAGTAGTTATGGGCCATAACTACAGTTTTGTTATAGCCCCTGGATTCTCCCAGAAGAATCACAAAGTAATCGTTTAAAATAATCATTTATTTTTACTTAAAAAGAGTCCAGGTGCTTAAAAACACACTTTTTAAAGACTTATATTTCAGTAGACCTAATATCAGAGTAGTGATGTGCATCTACGTGACAGGATAAAAACTTACATTAGACATACTTTGACCATTTGTGTAAAAGCAACATATAAGTGAAATAAACATTTACATAGATCATATGTTAAAAATAAAGTTCCAAATATGATGAATCGAAGTTTGTAAAATTTAACAAAAATAAACAACCTACAGAAGGAACTAATTGAGCAGACTGCTTTCCAACTATCATTTTACTGTCTTCTTTCAACCTCACATTACTCTGCACACTCAGATATGATCAGCTCATAAACATTTATGTCCGGCTTTTAAATCAGATACCGCCAGCAGTCATTTTCCTTGTAAAATAGCAGTAAATGTGTATTTAACCTCTATTAGACCCCATCTCCTCCCACATATATTAACTTGTTTGCATTCACTGACAGATTACAGTCTGTGCCCGACACGCAGCAGTAACTCTGCATGCTGACTTAGTCCTCCGTAGCTCTACAGTGAGTCTTTTTGCCAAAAAGCATCAATGCCTGACATGATCAATTCAATATCCTGCTCATAAGGGACAGCTAATTGGTGGAACAGAGTCCTTCCTGGAGTGACTGATGGGCTTTACTTTTTATTTCTGAACGAAAGTGGATTAAACAAAAAAACAGGGAGGAAGAGGATGACCTTCAAAGCTGCTTCTCCTTTACCTCCAATGCTAACAGAAATTACCTGTTAATACTCATCAATCTGCACGCAGCATGGCTAATGAGAGGCTGAAGGATGCCAATTAGTGACAATTAAAGATGTTTACTCTAAAATTTTACCCCTAAATTGCCAAGCTGTGCCTTCTAGCTTAACCCTGACATATTTAGTATCTATTAGAGATAGACCTGTTGTCCTCAATCTCCATATATATATGTATATTCTGTTTTCATTTTACATTTTTTAGATTTTTATTTATAAATTATATGATAAACAAACACTTACAACACCAACTAACTAGAAAAATCTTATTCAAACGATGGAGCCCTTATAGGACAGATGCCCGGTATCACCTGGCATCATCTGCTGTATCAAAAAGCTTCACAAATGTTGTAATGATATCTTATTATTGAGGACATGATTATAACTTTCTCACAAATATAAGGGTTTTTGTTCTAACTTTAATTCAGCTCGTTTTAAATGTATTGATTTATTTTTTATGACTAACACCAAATAAGCTCCTTAATGGAAAGCTCAGAGGTCTTTGCTGAACAGATTTTCCCCCTTTTTATTCCACCAACTACTGAACCAGGATGTGCAGAAGTCATCCACCTCATTACCAAAATGATCCACCCTTTGGCTATCAACCTGCCACCTCTGAGTGTGTGAGGGAGAGAGTGAAGACAGAGTGGCAGCAGTGGAACCCTTGGGGATAGTCACAGAGAAGCAATCCGCTTAAAGATAGCAGATCAAATGCAAAAATGATTTATAATTGTGTCTATAAGATAAAATGCTTTAAACCATACAGCGTTTAAAAGTCTCATTCACCCTGAATGGTTTCTCTGAAAAGTCAAATAAGGTATTACCCATCATATTCCGACAGTACGCCCGAATTTCTAACCGATTTTAGACTGTTCCCCTATGCGGGCTGTGAGAAATATTGATCGCTTCAGTGATTGGTCCTTCCAGGTGACTAAGGTCCCAGGTGAATAAATCATTTATGAGCATAAACGCTGCGCGCAGCTGTGCGCAGCCAGGTTCCTGGAACCAGAACAGAATTTTAGACCCAAATGCCACCTCTGCTGAGCAGAGAGGGAGAGTCTATCAGAGAACCAGACCAAAACACACACTCACACAGATTCATATCTTTGTGACCGAGCACTTAAAAAAAATCACCTTAAAACAAAGGTTAAAACAAAGTCACAAAAAAAGTGTTCAGATGGAACATTTTTATTGAGAAGAAGAAAGAAGGGGTGAAGGCGTACCCCTCCAGGAACGCGCACCCAGAACCAGCCTTAAAACCTTCAACATGTCAGCATCAGACACTAAAGTTAAACCATGACTTAATGTGCGCGGATAGAACAAAAACATTAAACACATGCACGTGTCTTTGAGCCAGTTCCATTAGTGCAGCTTTTGGACGCTGATGTCCGACTGACTGACAGCCGTCAATCAGAGATGCAAAACGTGCACGCGCTTATGCGCTATTGTGCCAAAAAGCAACTATTTAATCTATATAAAATGCACGAGCACACACTGTATAAAACTACATTCTCCCGGCACGCGCACGCACACACACACATACTGGAAGACAGACCGTCTTTCCTGCAAGGAAGCGCAGTAAAAACAAGAGGAAACACACCTTTCTGTCTGCACATCTCCAAAGACTAAGTCCGCTCAGCCCGAACCCGCATCTCGGTTCATATTAATCCACATTCTTCCCACTTATTCCCAAGATCAACCGAGCCGGTAAGAGAATCCTTCCGCGGCAAGTAGCAAGAGATTAATGCAAATAAATCCACCAAGAGAGCCAGCTCACACAGAGAGAGGGCGAAGGATGAGGTGCGCCAGCTTCGGGTCAAACGACACAATAAACCGTTTCTCAGCAGCCGAGCGTCTCTGGGGCCCCCCAGCCACGCCCTCCTCATTAACATAATAGATTGACTGGAGCCAATCAGAGAGCGGGACACGGAATCCAGCGTACCTCTCCCTCAATGGGCTGTACAAACTGGATTAATTACTGTAAATAGAAATGAATGAAACCTTTTTTAAATACTATTATGATTTTATTTTATTATCACCTGTTTATCTATTAAATTTCATGTCTAAATCTAGAGGTTGCTGCATCTGAAAAACAATGTAATGTCAAAGAGATAAAGTAAAAGTATTAGTATCATAAAAACCTTATTGATTTTTTATGTCAGTATGAGGTAAGGTTCACATATTGATAATCTGAATAATATACCCAAAATATATTGATAATGTATTATAAAACATAACTGTAAATCATGTTTTCTTTTTTTAATGTTTTAAACATTTTGAACAGCTTTTTTTTCTAAATATTATCAAATCAAAACAGAACAATTCATTTAATTGACTTTAGATTAACTTCCAGTGACATATAATCCAACTAATCCAT
>NW_015150554.1:165949-170120 GCF_000732505.1 Cyprinodon variegatus | reverse complement strand
ACCAATACTTCAATGGATTTATATTCCCAAAATAATAATAATACTAGTAACAAAAAAATATCTATATATGTATAAATATGTGTGTGTGTGCTTTAATTGCTTATGTCAGGATATGATGTTTATGCATTGTATAAAATTGTCTAAGGACGTGTTAAGTAATTTCATAATTTCCTATATTGATCTGACATTTTCTAAAGCTATTTAATGATTACATTTTATTTAACAAGGTAAGCAATTTCTATGCTGAATCTTGATTGTTTATTTGCTTCTTCCTGTATTTTTATTGCCTTTAAACTCGTCCTGACACTAGTCCCGGCCCAAAACTGACATACTTTAGCTTATTCGGTGTAGGATATGGAGTTTGGAGAGTCCAGAAGACCAAATGCAGCACCTCTTTAGAGCTACTTTGAAACCAAGAGCTCTTTTCAGAGCTATCCAAAGCTTGTTTATAGGTCCCTTTTTCTTTGCACATGTGGTGTGGTTCCTTTATATCACTACTCTTTTATTTATTGTTCAATAGATTAAAAAATCTATTAATTTCAATGAACCATGTTTTAAGGCCAATATTTCAGTCTATTATGATTATTCTAGGCATGCAGATTATAAAATACATTTAAGATTGTAATACTACATCAGACTAATAGGGAAACAGTTTTAATACCAACATTTGATTGTTGTGGAAAGTATATTTAATATCCTCTTCCAAAGTGATCATTTTCAAAAGGTACTTTCCTTTTGCTCAAATAAGCCTCATGTCAAAGCATTTTCTAATTTATTGTACAATAGTGTATTGGACACATGACCAAAGTGCAAGAGTGCAGTAAGCCGCAGCTTCCCCATATTATCTAACCATTAACTGATCCCATATAGTTCACCTGTATAGAGAAAGTTTTCTCCTTATTAAAGTATTACCAGTTACAGATTCAATAACTGGCAAAAACAAATATCTCTCTAAATATTTTATATTGCTACTGTTATAGCCTATTCAATATTTCAATTTAGACACTAGGAGAATCTACTGTGTTTAAATGAGTTCAAAGTTAAATGTCATTCCAGAGATCATGTTTGGATGAGCATTGGAAAATGTCAACAACACCACCCCAACTATGCATTTTGAAGGTGAGGATATGATTGTGTGTGGATGCCTTTAAAAAAAAAAGCAAGGGCCCTAATCAAAGTAAAGTTGATGGAAAATGTATCTTGTTTTAGGTTCTTTGCACATGTTGATTTATTGGGTTGTTGCTGAAAATCTTGTGTGATCTCGTTTCCATAGCTCAGTCAGAGACATATTTACTAAAAAAGTATGTTGATGTATGCTATACTTCTTATTCACCCTTTACATGAAAGACCTGAGCTGTGTTAAAGCTTGACATCTCATTTATACAGCACTTTCTGGTATTGTAACTACTGAAACTGATATCAGTAATAAGAAGAGGCCTGTCGACTCCGGAGTGCTCCCCACTGTTGTAAAATGATTTCCTGGAGGAAACTTCAATTAAATTTCCGGCTCACAAACTGAATTTATTTCTCAGCAGGATAATTAGAGTCAAGTAAAGAAAGGAAAACTGAAGGAGGTACTGCAAATGCAGCACCTAGATTAGAAAGCAAATCCCCTCTGCTGCATCGCTGTCCACTTATCTGGCAGTTCTTCTTCAGATCCTCCTCCTCCACCCTCTCATCTTTCTGTTTATGAAAACAACAAATTAAAGGATATGAAAGATGCAAATATCTGGGGAAATAAGTTTCCAGTTGTGTTTTGTGTTAATGTTCCTATGTGCCTGATTAAACTTTAATCCCCCAATGTTCAACCCATTCAACCTCCAAAACACAACACCCACGTGTTCCCTAAAATCTAGAGAAACAACATGAGGTCCAGGTAAGTCAGAAGCTCTTCCTGGTCATAAAGTTGCAGAGCTAAAAACAAGATCATTCATCTCTATAGTCACATTACAGATGCACCCAACAACTATGAGGTTTCTGATGGCCTCAAACATTTTTAAATTGAATTCCAAACCTCCCTTATATGTTTTTTAACAAGATGTGAAATCAAAAAATAAGGAAAAAATTGAGATTTGTTTTGTGTAAATAGAGAAAATATCCCGCATTGTTTATCAGTTTAATCTGAAAAACTCACAAGGAAAGAAAAAAGACAATATTGTTTTAAAAAAATAATAAATCTATAAAATATAACCGCGGTGGTCTGGGGGACAGTGATTTGCCTACATTTTTTGAATGCTGGCGTACCATAAAGAATAAATTATGAACAGTTTAGTTTGTGCCTTCAACTCATTGCTAAAAAGGGAGACGTTTCTTGGATTACAAAACCGAATATCTTCAGAACAGCTGCAAATGACACAAAACTAATATGGATGAGTAGAACATGATGTAATTACGTAAAATCAAGTGGCCAATGCAGAAAAAAAAACTGTGTTTTCCTTTAATATGCATAAACAGATGTATAAAAACAGGGATCTCTCCCCCCAGGCCTGAAACTGGTGGTGGAGTGGCGATAGATAGAGTTGGTTCAGTCCATAGACTGCTGGTTGGCGAGATAATCTGCTCGAGCTGATTTGGTGAGATTTAGTGGACTGTGTGAGCTGACACTGGTGCTTCCGGAAGGTAGATGTCCAACTAGGATATACACAGGTTTGCATGAACCTGTCCATGATGAGCAAGCATGATGTAACAGTGGAGAGGAAAACCTCTCCCATGGGAAGGAACCCTTTGGCAGAACTAGGCTCAACATGGCGGACTTCTGTCAGACCGATTAAGATGTGACGGATAATACAGTAAGAGTCCAGGAGGAATTACACAAGGTTGAGGTAGGCAGATGTAGCTTTGCTATGATGGTTGAGAAGGGGATGGAGGTGAGTAGAATCAGGGTCATCTGAGTGAAAATCAGACGTAGTGCAACCACTGCTTGCACTTGGCTGGGCAGCAGACCGAGTAGAAGATTTGAAAACAATTCAAAATGAACTCTGGATGTTCAAAGCTGATTGGTTTGCGTCAGAGACAAATGAGCCTCTGATGATTAGGGCAGGTAATTCACTTTCTTTAGTTGAACTTCAGCCTAGGCTTCATATTGATAAACAACATAAAATAGATTACTTTAACCTAAATTTAGCCTATTAATTAAAAAAATATTTTTAAATGCTTTCTCTCACTCCCCTTAAATCTAGTAGGTATTGAAGTATTTAAAGTTACAGTCTGAAGTTCATGTTATTGTTTTTCGAGAGGAGCAGCAGTATCATTGTTGTCTGAAGTCGGATCAGAACCTAAGATTGGAGCACCCATATATAGTCCGAATATTAAACTCCAGCTGGAGCTGAGATTTCTCATCCAGACCCAAAAGAATTAAATGCATGACATAAATAAATGCATGAGCGTTTCCATTTCTCCCAGCCACTTCTGCAGCTTTTAGTTGTCGCTCTCGTCGGAATAGAATCAATAAATCAGACACGTTCAACCCCTCTGGGCTCAAACTCAGACACTAAATCACATCAGCAAATGTCATAAAACACACACTTTGAATGAGTTTCATAAAGGGAAGCCTTCATCGGATCGCAAGAGCGTTCCCACCGGAGTCACACAGAGTTAAAGATGGAAGAAATGCATCAACCTCTGAGCCGAAACAGAGTTTCTGTTTATTCGTCGTGTTTCTTGTGTTGAATGTAAGGGGAGATCAGAGCAGGCTGGATATGGCTAAGAGGCAGAAACGTGGCTCCATCTGTAAAAAAGCAGGAAATCTGGCTCATATGGCACTTCATCAATATTAATGTGGACCTTAAAACCACACAGGGTAAGAGAACAGCTGCTGAGTATATAACTTGATGGTTGGTGAACCTGAAATAAAAATGCAACATCTGGAGAACTTTGTCAAAAGACACTCAGATTTCCGAGTTTTTTGTCTTTGATATCAGTATTTTCTTAGAGAATAAGGTTTTCATTTCAGAGCAAGCGGCATATAAACTGATAGTGGTGTCTAATAATGTGTTTACAGTGATCTTTGTAATATTTGGAAATATCAATGTATCCTAATCTTATCCCAGAATAAACAATAGTTGTAATTGTAACTTTTGTGTCTTGGTGTTTGCAAGCACCTGAACACATTCCCTAACAAACCCAATCATCCAAAAAAAAACAAAAGCACCCCACTGTACCTCAACTTTTC
>NW_015150554.1:161936-165111 GCF_000732505.1 Cyprinodon variegatus | reverse complement strand
GAGGGCTCCTGCAATTGCAAGTACGGTATTTCCCCTACAGACCACCAGGGCGGCCGAGAAAACCTTTGTTCGACCTGAAATGACTCATTTAACCATCCAAAACATTATGGAACACATTAATTAACTGAAAAATGTTGCATAGTATGCCTTTAATTAAAAGAAATAGCTCCAAGCAACCTCCTGTTGGCACATATTTATATGATAACCCCAATTATGATAAGTAGAAGTTTAAGTAATAAGATGTCAAAGTAGCCATGAAATTCCCTCGACAGGCATAAATCGATGCATAGTTAGAAACAAATGTCTCGTAGCAGATAGATGAATGCCACTGCTAATAAAATAGGATAACAAAAAAATGACAGACACATACTGGTGAAAAAATGAAGGCTAGACCTTCTGTTACTTTAGCTGAACAATTATTTCCTGTTGCTGTGATAAGCTATGTGCTCAGGATGCATCCTGGCGACTCCACCTGAAGGTTTAATGGCACAAACCAATTGGTAATAAACCCAAGGCAGACTCTGGGTTTCCCCCATGGACCTGAACTTCAATTTTCTAAACCTATAACTTGTTTGGTTGGTCTATGAATCAAATATTTTCTAAGATATCATTTTGCCAGTAGTCACAGCCAATGCTGCATTAATAAAACAGCAGGAATGTCTGATTACTGCAGGACCTCCGAAAGGGCAAACAGGAAGTTTGCTGTTTAATCAGCATGCTGATTATTCTCAGTACACCTTTGCTTTTCCTCTTTGGCTAGTTTAAATTTTTGTAAACTGTGTTGGATTTTAATGCTTTCTTTTTCTGTTTCATCTTGTTACATTTTAATTTAGAATTTAGCTTATGCCTGTGATCCTCCATAATTATCTCTCTATTCATTCATGTTCATATCTACTTTGTCCCTGGTTATCCATCACTCCTTTGCCTAGTTTTCTAATGACGGAAATTCTTCCTTGTTGACTAAATTGTTTAACAAAATTTCACAAAAGGTTTTGCAGACCCTTTCCATTTTATATATTATTTTACAAATGCGTCTTACAACATTATTATTATCACGATGGATAACAAAAAATTTAAGGACAATAAAATGTTTGATCAGACTATCAGTAGAATGCCCTGAAACTATATCTAAAGTTGTGCTCCCTCAGTCCTGATGAGTCCACCTTCTCACATTAAACTTTGTGATGAGTTACTGTCTGACAGAAAGTGATCCATCTGTTAAAGAAATCATGCACCTGTTGCTGTTTCAATAAACATCATGTACCTAATTTGTGCAGCAGCTGCACAACGTTCGATGATTCAGCCGGCATGAAATTTAACACTGAAATATCTAAATTACATCTTATGTACTAAAACTTCTTATAGAATCTGCAGAAACATTTACAGATTAAAAACCTCATAGACAATCCTGCTGCCATTGCTGACTGAGATGAGCGAGCGTATTCATGTTGAATACCATGTTGGTCTGTGCATGGTGATATATAAATGTTCTCCTGTAATACCCAATTCTTTAACACATTTATCATTATTAGACATGCTTTTTTTATTCCTTTTACATAAATTGAATCTAGTCCATTCATCTATGAGCCATTTCAGCTCACAGGGTGGATATAATCACACAAAGGAGTCTTTTAGGGTTCAGGTTTCTTCAGTTTGGATAATTCGCTGCACTCCAAGCACACATATTGTTGCCTATAATAGGCATTAAATGGGGATAATAAGAAAAAAAGTAATATTTGCCTCTACAAAAACATCAGCCCAGAAACTTTAATACTGTTCCTTAAGAAGAGTGGATTGGGTCTTAACTAGGTAATTAAATAATGAAACGTTGAAGTGTTATACATTTTTTAATCCTGGATTTTGGATACGTTTTTGACCTGTTTGTAAAAATCGGACAATCTTTCATTTCGCTTCCTCATTAAAACATTAAACAATTACATTATTCTGTTAGGTTTAAAAAAAAATGTTTGTAAAGTTAACTTTATATGGAAATATACGACTTATTTTTATCTAAATGCATGGAGAATTCAAGAATGAAATAATTTAGCTACAAAAAGTAGGACTCAAGGTTAGTTCTTCAAAATTAGAACTGTCTTTAATGGTCAGAGTGGGTGGGTGAATTGTAAATGATTGCGTACAGAAGCAGGGAGGTGTGCGTTGGAGGAGTATTGTGGATCCCAGGGTGAGACAGAGGAACATGAGGAGAATTCAAGATGAGTAATGGACTAATTAAAGGAGGGCGCATATGTGCAGGCAGGGCTGATGGAGATTTGGGATCAGAGGAGGGCGGACTGGCAGGTGAGAATCGGTTAACTTTCTGACCAGAGGGTATCAGATACAGTTCCAGGGATGGCTGTGGTGCAAAGAGGACCAGCAGACCCTTCTACAGATGATGGTAGGTTTCCAGGTAAACATTTGGAGGTAAGTGGACCAGCAATACCTCCAACTCTTCCAGTTTTATCATGTAACTACTATAAACATAATTATGGTAGTTACATGAAAAAAGCAGTTTGTAAGCAACACAGAGTAGTGCATATTTCTCTTTTTGATTTTAACATCCCTAAAAACAGTACTTTTGAATAGAATGTAGTAAACTGAGCTGCATTCAGAAGTCCTGTAACTTTTAAATGAGGTTCAACCAGGAATAACTTAATCTCAGTACAAATAAAACTGTTCTGTAATGTCCTGGAATGTTTGACAGAGAACAATGGAAAACAAAAAGCCTCATGGAGATCATGGAACACAGTTAATGGGTCAAGGAAGGAAAAGTAAGCGGGTTTGGGGTATGAAAAATATATTGCAAGCTCTGTGCATCACAGAAGACTGCTCAGTATGACACCACAACAGATTAACCAAATTTATGCAAAAAATTAAAAATAAATAATAATAATCAAGAAGCAACCATAGTCCTGTTGAGACATCTAGATGAGACATCTAATCTGGTTTTAATGGAGTACTAGCAAAAAAAATAAATAAATAAAAATAAATAAGAAAAAAGAAAACCAAAGCCAAAGCTGCTTCTGTTTGCAGTTTGTCCAAAGCCTTGTAGGACACAGTGTGTGTGTCCGACACACAGCAAACATATGCTTTGGTCAGATGCAGCCAGAAGAAATAAGAAGAAATATATATATATATATATATATATATATATATATATATATATATATATATATAT
>NW_015150554.1:153171-160015 GCF_000732505.1 Cyprinodon variegatus | reverse complement strand
GCAACTGTGTGATGCCATCATGTCAATATGGACCAAACTCCCTGTGGAATGCTTCCAGCACCTTGTTGAATCTATGCCATGAAGAATTGAGGCAGTTCTGAAGGCAAAAGGGGGTCCAACCCGTTACTAGCATGGGGTACCTAATAAAGTGGCCGGTGAGTGTATATGAAAAGTTACCTCTGAATGAGTAGATTTTATTTCAAGTCTTTAGATCTAATAATAATCATAATGATTTACCTACATGTATTTTTTCTGTCCTGCTTGGTGCCTAACACAGGCAGTAAGCAACAATATTACCTGCTGTTTATGACAGAAAAACCTGGTAGTTTTGAAAATTATAAAATACCTGTAACCAAGATCTATATATTCATCCATTGAAGATTTACTGCAGTGTTCAGTCACGTTTCATATGATTCTTCATTACTTTTTGTAACTGACAAATAACAAGTTATAACATTGCACATCGGATCCCTTAAACACCATCAAGCTAACACAATAACATTTGAATAATGAGCTGGACAAAGTTTCACATTTCAGCTACAGCGATCCCATTTATCATTTAGATTGTCTTTGTTCGTTGTCGCTAACAGAGCGTTGATTACTCCACATCCTCCTGGAAGGCAGCCGTCTAGCTCATTGAATATTCAGGAAACGGATCTCATCAGACCTCCTGTCGCTGCACCTTCATTCCCTTAATCCTCATTCTTTCCAACTTTGTCTTTTCCATCTTTATTCTACCATCACCCCACAAACATCCTCGTCTTTTCTTCCTCTCCTTTATCTTCTTAGCTTCCCCCACAGTCTGAGTATCATTATAATATCACAACGCTGATGCTGACACAGCAGAATGCACAAAAAAACAACAACAGCGAGTGTTTTCTATCCTAATTCCACACATAATTTAATCTTTGTGTCAAAATAAAATGTATTCCTTATCTGAAGTCCTATCTGTTGTTTGGAGGTGTGTCTCTTTTTAAAAAAATGCAAATCAATTCCAAGCTGCTGTGTGCAGGAGAATAAAAGAGACGAGACCTCATTATTCAGATCATATTTTAGATTCAAATCTGTGTGTATCTCTGGGTGTGGGTCTTACTGTTGGGTTGTGGGTGTGCTCTTGTGTTTGTATGTGGGCTTAAGCATGAAATTTGGCGTGTCGTTATCGTAATTCTCATCAGATTTCAAACCATTGTGCTCGCAGCGTTTGCTATGTGTGTCCTCATGAGTGTGTGTTCACAACAGTAGCTTTTGTTATAGAGTCACCTTGAGCTGAGTATAAAGAAGACCAGTGACTGGGAAAAAAACATGACAAATCGATAAATTTAAAGGGAATGTTGAATACTGGAAACATTCTGGCTTAATTCAAGGATTTCTTTAACCTAAAACTACATGTAGACTAATTTATTCTGGAATAAATTATTGTTTATTGTAGTTAAATTCAAACAAAGACATTTTATTCAAACCAAGCTGCTTTTTTCCAGTTTCATAATATATGGTGTTAATAAAAAATAAAAGTGGTCATAGTTGATTTATTAATATTTTTTCCCTTTTTGTTCTCTTTAAGTGGTGGCACTCACCAAAATAAACATGGATCTTCGATTCAAACCTTTTACCAAGAAAAGGAAAAGTTTCTGACTTTATGAAAGAAAATTCTAATAATGGGAATCCGTGATAAAGATTTTGCACAATGATATTTCTCATTAGGACAGAAATATCCCCACACTCACATGTACACATCAATATAAGGATCGCTTAACACAACAAGCACACAAAACACTGACAAAGAATTAATAATATTGTGCCATAATCTATGATAATAATTTTGGAAATTGGAAACCAGTGTCTATTAGGGGAGAAAGATTAAAGTTTTGCTCTTCAGCTGACTTGCTCTACAACACCCTCCCCCAAGAAAATATCACAAGACACTCCTTAGAGGTGTGCATTTGCCCCCCACCATGTTTGAAGACAGAAACACCACACCACACAGGATCTCTTTTGAATGAGGCTCCAGGACATTCAGATTGGAAGAGCACCACCATGCCCAAGGTCCAGATCTCCAGAATAAGGGTTATCCATGATGATTGACGTTTCAGAACCAAACTGCTGCAAACCGTATATTTGCAGTCTTCAGTTTCAGGAACTTTTCAGATACTTAAGGAAATGAAGAGACTGTGTCTGGTTGAAACAGGTGACCTGTTGTGCGCCTCATCATACAGTGTATGATGGTAAATAATAAGTGGAAAATAAGTGGAAAAATAAGATAGAAATTAGAAGAGGAAGAAGAATTAAGACTTTGACTTTTAACAACACTGTATTTACAAAAACAAACAATATAATCAATTATTTATGTAAAACAAGTGTCAGCTAGAAATCACTTAAATGAGAAGCTTGTTATATTGTACTGTAGTACTCCATCATCTGACATAATAATGTGTTAAAACCAAAGAACTGCATAGAATCTTCCATGCTCAGTGGGTCTCTGTGGAAGTGATTTCAGATTATTTCAACATCCGTACAACATTTTAGGATGACACACGTTTTTATCTGTATTAGGGTTTTACGAAACACTTTTCAATCTGCTAATCATTCATATGCAGGCTTACTATTCTTCACTCAGGATGTTTTTTCATTGACCTCTCAGCACATTACTTCTAAAGATAAGGACTTACCTGGTTACATCTGCCAGTAGTTTCAAGTTTATTGTTCTGTAACTAAAGTATTTTAATGGTAAATAGATATTGGTTCAGAGATTATTTTCTGTACAATTAAGGCACCTATGTCTATGGCCATCTATGGCATTTCTTTTTAATTGGGTTGTAGTTTGGTCTAACAAAGCTGATGTTTTCTGTAACTTTGTTTTAAGTTTTAAAAAGTAGACTTGTTCCCTAATCGGCAAAACACATCCACAAGAATGTAAATGGTTGAAGACTATTTCAAACATGATTGTTGACTTTTTTTTTTAAATGATCGAATCGCTAATCTTCCCTTCAGCTACTCCGAACATGTAAACAGCTAAAATCAGCACTTTAAGTACAGATGCCTATTAAAAGTACCAAGTGCTGTTACATTGTAAAATGAATCATATCACTTACAATTTTATTACATAAAATTTGCAATAAAAATATGAGGCTTTAATTTACTTTGATTTACTTGATTTGAGTCTAATCTTCACCCTTTCCTTTGGCGAGGACCGAGCTGAAGAGACCAGTGACGAACAAACAGGAGTAACGACTCCTTGCAGCTGTCAGTAACTCTTAAGTCATGTCAAATGTAACTGAGTCAGTTAAATTGTGAAAGATAAATGTCAGTTCTAATAGAAGTTATATGAGCAGAATTCTTTAATTAGTCTTTAATTATGCCATAAAAGATGATATGTTAAAAAGTTTTACTGAGCTGCTGTGGGTAATTTAAGTTTTCCTCTCACTTCGGCACAACTCTGCAGCAGTAAAACTGATTTTAAATCTCTTTTTAAAGTCTCATTTGTCTTCTTGTTAATGCGGTGCAAGGCTTCCGCTGAATCATCATCAGCCCTGTGATTTAAGAGCTGACAGTTATTAGCCACGGCAGCGTGGGGCCTGGTCGTCAAGGCGAGGATGGAGAGCCGAGACGGATCTGAACCTTTGACCTCTGGCTGTCAGATCACAGTCCGAGTGATGGGACCTCTGCGCCGCCCGGTGGGACCAAGCGCCTCATATCCTGCAGAGATATCCCTGGGCTTAACCTTGCTGTCCCTCTGAGAGACACTTAAGGTGATGTTAACATTTCTTCGCTAAGCTTTAAAATCCCGCAGGGTGGCTGAGATGCTCCGTGCTTTTTCCAATTCCAAAAGATCTCTGAGGCTAAAATAGTAAAGGGGTTTTGGAGAGTCAGCGGAGGACCAGCCAGAATGAAAGTAAGAACATAGACCTTTGAATCATTGTTTATAACTCCCTCTTTTTGTTAATTTAATTGTTAAAAGTTTAGCTCATGCAGGCACAATTTTAAAATTATCTCAACAAAAACTCAATAAGTCGTTTTCTTAAATGTATTTCATGACAATATTATTTTCTTATAATCTTTGTTAAAACATATGATATTGAAGGAACTGCATGTCTTTAGGCACAATTATAAAAAGTTGGTCTTCTTCTTCTTCAAAAAAGGTGTTGTTGTCCAAAAATATCTCTACAAGATATTTAGTCTTAGACCACTTTTTTAATCCCGGCAGGGGAAATTCATTTGAGCCATACACGAGACAAACAAACCATAATAAACATGTAATAACAAAAAAAGAAGAAGATTATAAGAAAGAAAAAGTGTGATGGGGAGCTTAAGGACCAACGTTAATAATAATAAAAAATAAAACATAATAAAAAGATAACAGTTATTTTTTTAAAATAATTGGCATAGTGGTTTATTTTACTGTAAGGCAATACATAGCGGCATCCCAAAAGCAACAAAGAGATTTTATTTTTGAGAGGCTTTAATGGTTTAATGCACAACAAGCCCTTTTGGTTGTGGTTTGGTTTCCCAAGCACAACCAAGTGCAGATGCCATCCAGGCATTATGAAACCCCTCTGCACAGCTGTATTAATTAAAATAAAGCAGCCTAGTGCCATATCATGCCCTATATATATGCTACAAATGTCATCTTACTGATTGTATCATAGGGTTAAGATAAACCCAGATTGTCCTGGGATTGGCACATTTTCAGACTGAAATAGGGCAATATGCTGGAGTTTACGAACATTAAATATGTTACTCTGAAGATTAGAGATTTTTGTTATGTGTTTTTATGAAGCCCAGTTGGAGTTTAATCTGGACTATAGGGATTATGTCTGACAGTTTGGCAACTAATAACTGCTCAGTCCAGACAATCTTTGACAGCGGTTTTAGCTGCATTTGGCTAATCCATGCAGCCCCAGCTGTCATTTCAGTGAGACTTCATCCTGCTGGTATGTCAGCACATCGTTTGAGGCATATTGTTGAAGAGGAGATCCCAGGGTTAAAGGGTTAGAAGGACCTTAAAGGCTTTAAGACTTTGAAAAGCTGCCTGGAGCCAAAGATTTAAGTACAACTCCCTCTCTAAATATTTACCCATTTTAATTAGCAACTTAGCTCATCCTTACTCCTCTTAACTAAACCTTTCCTACCTGTGGGCTATTCCACTCTTATCTCGCTTTAATGGTTTCCAATATGTGTTTAAAAGCTATTTCACACTTTAGATTGTTTAAAATTTTTGACATTCCACCAGAGAATTGCTGAATTCTGGTAACACAAGGCAGAAAATTCTTAATCTTTTTGCCAAAGTCTGTGAAATGTGTTAAGTTAACTCTAATCATAAGTACACAGCTTTTAAAAGAGTTGACAGTCTGTCAAATTAGCAAGGAGATAGGACAGCATTTCCTCATTATTACCTCAATAAAACAAACAGAGGGCCGGGAACATGTCTCACATCATGTCACTATTAAATAAGTACTGTAAATATGCAGCAGAAAATTATCTAAAATAAACTCTAGATATTTACCAAGGCACAAATATTATCTATTTTATGATTCTTAAAAATGCAAAATTGAAGAATCATTTAAGAATGACCAGGCATAGTTTACAGGTTAAAACTAGGGCTCCACAATTTTAGGGATAATATTGTATTGTTTAATAATGCAATGCCAGCTTTAGTTGCAATTAGTTGCTCCTTTATTTAAGGAGCAACAAAAATCTGTTTCTGTTTCTTTTCAAATGGCGAGGCACATTATTTTTAGATTTATTAATAGTATTTGAAATAAAATTAGCATGCTATATACTACATTTAAGCAGTCCTTTGGTATAGCTAGCACTGATATGAAATACTCTGTTGTGGTTCAGTTATGGTGCACTTTAATAGCCAGTCACTATGATACCTATGGTGGAAAAATCCTCCTTCTCAATTTGATAATACTGAGATTATTTTTGTGACATTCAGTCAGAATAGGTCAAACTGCTGTAATCTCCAATGTTATGGTAGCTCTTATGAGCTGTTAAGTCATTTAAAGCTTAAAAAAATACACTTTCAAATGTCTGGTCCATCAATCCAATAAAAATATATAATGCTGTCCTGATTTCTTTATTAAACCTCCCTTGCCGCCATGTGCCTCCAGAAGTCTGCTTATTGTTATCCTTGGTCAGGTCCTGCTACACAAACAATGGCAGCAGGACCAGATGAACAGAGGGACAAGGTATCAGAGGAATAAAAGAAGATGTCTTTTGAGTACTCTAGTCTGGAGGCTGAGAAGTACAACCGAGTTTTGGAGTAGGAAGAGTTGCAGTCTCTGGATTGTTCTGGGGATTGAGACTAGCCATTCTGCCTCCTAAGCTTAAAATATATGTATCATGCAACTCTGGCCTTCAGCTACTAGCAATTATACATGTATGAGCGATGGTCAGGAAGTGGGAGTGTTGTCCCGTGACTGACGGTTTGCGAAACTGAGCCTCCTTATTCCCGGTCTTAGTTATGTCCTTTGGCAATACCGTCTGGGGTAAGACACTTAAACCACCTTGTCTGCTGCTGGTGATCAAAGGCCTTGACTGCATAGCAGTCTAGGTTTTGCTACTCTGTCCTAAGGCAGCTGTGCCTTATATGTAGCGTGCTACCATCAGTGTGTAATGTGTGTGAATGGTTGAATGGCTGAATGGAGTTTGAAGGATTTCATAAAGAGCTCTTCAAAGACACTAATATCTTACTGTGTGCAGTTTTGTTGCTTACTGCGGCTGCCTTTGGGATAGGTCAGATAATTTCAATTTGCTCTTCCGGTAGTACTAGCAAAGTCCTCATTTTAAGGGCTGGTTATACTCCCACAGCAGTGTGTCGCAGTGAGCTTGTTTGAGCTATGAT
>NW_015150554.1:150085-152297 GCF_000732505.1 Cyprinodon variegatus | reverse complement strand
GCACACCAGAGGGTCTGCAGAATTCAGTTAATTTTTCAGTTATATCAAGATTTCAAAAAATGTTATAAACAAATAAGGGTTGTGTGCTTGAGGTTGAAATATGTGTGAAAAAGGTATAGCCTTAGCATAGAAACCAAGTCCATGAACCATTTCCATAATTGTGTAAAAACTAGGAATGCACGTTCTCAGAATAAAACAACGAACAAGCATGTAAGCCGACCCTGTTGAGCTCCTTTTTCAAGCAGTGCAGATGCAAAATGTTGTGTGTTGAGTATATCTGGTTAATACAACTGTCTGTTACAAAAGGACTGCTGTGTGAAGAAAATTGGAAATAGTACTAGAAAATACCCTTTCTGTATTGTCACTCAACCATTATGTCAAATTGTAACATGCCCATTGAAAAGGGGAAAGTTAATAAGAATAAAAAAAACACATTAAAAAAATAAGATATAAAGGTAAATACAGTGGGTCAGCTAGAAACTACAATGTTGCAGAGTGAGACTGCATTTATCAGAAGTCATTGTAGTAAGAAACTTACAAATCCTCTATTGACAGGCTTAGCAGGGACAGACTAAGGGCTGTGGCCTGGTCACAGAATATGTTGGCCTATTGATAATTTGAGTACATTATATTCAGACCACAGGGACGACAGCTTCTGCTCCAAAAGACTTTGTAGAAAAAGTACAGGTCAAGACATCCAAAACAAGAAGCAAAAGAAAATAAAAAATACATATACATATTTACAGCATACCATCCAAAGAAAATCATCTAGAATACCAACCATATTACTTCTACTAAAATGTTGACAATACTTCCATCTTTCCTAATCTAAAACAGTAAATTTAAAAGTAGTAAAAATATACCTATAGTTTATCTCATTCAATCTTAATTTTGTTGCTATTCTTTCTTTATTATTCCATCTATGAAGTGTGAATCTCTACATATCAATTTGTTTATATTTCTTCGATATTTGGGTTTTATTGACGATGAATTTGCACTCTAGTTTACAGTTACAATATTTCTATTCTATTGTACTGTATTCTATTCTGATCTATTAAATATTTATTGATTCCCCTGATGACGTTGATCCTTCTATATTTCAAAACTTAGAAATATCCTGTCCAGGGGTGATGCTGACAAACTATTTCAGGCATTTGTTACGTCAAGGCTGGACTATTGTAATTCTTTACTATCAGAAAGTCCACAAACTGTTGTTAAAAGCCTTCAGGTTGATCCAAAATGCTACAGCCAGAGTTCTGATGAAAATTAGAAAGAGAGATCGTATTTATCCTATCCTTGCATTTCTTCAATGGCTTCCTGTTAAATCCAAAATAGAATTAAAAATCCTCCTTCTCAAATATAAAGCCTTAAATGGCAAAGTTTAATCTTACATCAGAGATATGATTGTTCCTTATGTTCCTAACAGACTTAGCTAGATAACTTAGCTCTCAATCTGCAGGTTTATTAGTGGTTCCTAGAATTTCTAAAAGTAATCAGGCTCCTCTCTTGTGGAACCAACAACCAGTTTTAGCCCATGAGGCAGGCACCTCCAGCAGAACCAGGCTGTCTACTTTTAAAGGTAGGCTTAAAACTTTCCCCGTTTGATAAAGCTTTGAGTTAGATTGGAGCAGGTTATCCAGAGCTATGTCTACAGTTATGCTGCTATAGGCTTAGACTGCTGGAGGACATAGGGACCCCTTTTTCATCATTCTGCTTTATTCTACCTCTATTCTCCCACTCTGCAATATATGTTAGTTCAATCTCTAAATTTATGCTCTCTCTGCTTTTTCTGGCAGCTTCATCTGGTCTGTTCCTGTTTGGCTGTGACACCATCTTGGAGAGAAATATCAGCCGTCCTGCTGCCATCAACACCTTTGTTTATAGATGTTCGAGATCTGCCTGTTTTTCAGTGTAGTCCTGTTTCTCTGACTGTGACTAACTGGATGTACTCTCTTCATCCTCTGACATGGGAGCTGGCTTGGAGCTCTTCTGCCTGGCTGTGTGTTTCCTGGATTGGGCCGCCTGTGGAGTTGGTTGACAGTTACCTTTTGTATCTCTGCTTCAACAACAAACCAAAACAGTACAAATAAAGTATCTGGATATGAAATTAAATGCATTTCCCCGACTGACTTTGACATTTTAAGATAATGTACAGTATCTGAGAGATTGTCTGTTCCTATCTGTCTGTCTGTCTGTCTGTCTGTCTGTCTGT
>NW_015150554.1:142312-149940 GCF_000732505.1 Cyprinodon variegatus | reverse complement strand
TATATATATATATATATATATATATATATATATATATGTATATATATATACATATGTTGCTGGTTAATTTGGTTATGGAAGAAAATACAGACAAAAGCTTAGTTAGAAATATGGTATGATTAGAAAAGATTCAATAGAAGAAAACAAAATTTTAAATAGCCACCATTAAGGAAAATTAATAACACATTTTAATGAACAAAAAAGAACAAAGTCACAAAACGTAAGGAAATCTGATTAAGCAGGAGAGATATAACCATTAAAATTTGCAAATGATCAAAATCTAGGGTGAGCATTCAAAAGTGCAACTTGGACGGACATATAAATATAAAAGAATAGGTTTGAAGAAAGAACATGACAACCAAGATCAAAGGATTAAGAATTAGATCAATATATGGATAAGTCACACCAAAGATGGACACATAGAAGAATTTATGCTCAAAAGAACAAAGACATACAGAAGGATGGATGAACCAGAAGACAGATTACTGTTCAAGAAAAAGCTCTCAAAAAGTAAGCTCCTAAAATGTCACTGAGCCAATTAATCTCCCTTTATCTCGGCTGACTCACTGTGTGTCTCTTCATCCGTCCATCTGCTCATCCATCCATCTGTATATCATTTCACTTTAACAGCTCAGATGATCATTTTCATTATGAAGAATAATCACAAGTATTTGAGGACTTTTGAGAGGACAGAAACTGCTTTTGTCTGATCTGTTCTATACATTAGGCTGATTTGGCTAAAGTCTCAGGAACTTTAATACAACAAAGATAATTTCCTGAAGCTTTAATTTATGGAGCTCTGTAATTCAAGCTCTGGTCAACCTGAACAGAGCACTGACTGATCATTGATTGGTGTTTGAGTATGATGATATGCTGAGTCTAAGCCAATAAAGAAGTGCTGTCCTGCAGGTCATATGAGAGCTGTCAAGTGAGCCTTTGTCATTATATGTCATGCTTAGTTACACATGATGTCATGCCATTTTGCATAATCTCAGTTCCTGTGATGACATACAGTGTCAGATCAAATTTTACAGGACTGCATCATGGTTTGCATCACCAGGTCACATAAAGCCTTTATTAGGTATTGTTGCAGTTATTAGCAACATGAAGGTCTCAGTGCATCATGTGAAATTATGATACTCTGCAACATGCAATATGATTAATGCAATGATGCTTATGTTGAACTTCTTACATAGGAACAAGTGTCGTTAATAATTTTATTTCTAGTCCCTTATTCCACCAGTTAATAACCTGCAAACTAAACTTAACAGGAATCTGACTAGATTTTCTCCATATTTATTGTTCCTATAAGTAACACAGAAGATGTTTATAGACAGTTTTCTTTATGATGTATTGACAATAAATACCAGCTCAGAGATTGGTTTGACATTGTTAAAAATTGTATCTACCAAAGAGGTCAAATGACTGGCAATGAGAAAATTCAGAGGAGAGGAAATTCTACATGCAGGACTGCTACAGAAAATTTTATGATTTCTAAAGACTTTCTTAGAAAACATGCACAGAAAGTTGAACAATACAACTTGGGTCAGGGTTTGTGTGGCAAACAATATGCTGAAGGAACAGTTTTTAAGCACCTTTATATTTTCGGAGCAGGGTGAAATTGGCCAACATTTAAAAAACAAAAAAACTATATTTTTAAGGTGTAGATGGCTCAAGGCAGTGTGAAGGAAGCTGTCACAAAGCACTTATTAGATTCAAAAATAACCTTGGGGCCATTTGAATAGTTTGTAAGCATTCAAAAAATGTTTCCTAATTTTTACAGCTTTTTGACAAAGAGTGCGTCAGTTTTTATTTCTTCTTCTTAAGGTTTAAAAGAAATATAACAGCTATTTAACGGCATGAATTGACCAATTCAGTTTTATAAAGCCTTTCATAAAAAATTACTTACAAACTTAATTAGTTTTATATACAACAGCAATGTACTGTAGTTGTGTTTATTGTCAAGTTGAAAAATTCCAACATAGAAGACAGAGTTTATTTTTTAATTATTATTATACTAATAATAAAAAAAAACTTAACCCAAATGTTTTTGTAATGCTTTTCTTTCACACATCTTCATTTAGGCTACTGAGGATGTTTACACAGCAAGAGGCTTGATCCAGGCTCCTGATCCATAGGAGTTCAACATGAAATTGGTCTCCTCTTTGCAGGAAGAACAGCTTCAACTATTCTAGGAGGGCTGTCCTCAAGGGTTTCAAGTGCGTTTATAGGTTTTTTATTTACCATTATTCCAGAAATACATTTGTGAGATGACACATTGGTGTTGAATAGAAGGCCTAACTCTCATTCTCCACTTTAATTAATCTCAAACGTCTTTTTGTCCAGTTGAAGTCAGGACTCTATGCAGGCTAGTCAAGTTACTCTGCATCATACTCTGCTATCCATGTCTTTGTGGACCTTGCTTTGTACAGTCACGTTGGAAGAGGAGGCCAGCTCCAAACTATTACTAAAAAGTTGGGAGCATAAAATTATCCAAAACTTGTTGGTATACTGAAGCCTTCAGAGTTCCTTTCAATGGAACTAAGAGACCAAGCCTAGCTCCTCAAAAGCTCTTGGCATAATGCAGTCAGAAAAATACCGTTATCTTGGCAACCACCGAACCCAGACTCATCCGTCAGGTTACCAGATGGAAAAGCGAGAGTCTTCACTCCAGAAAATGTGTCTCCACTGCTATGGAGACTGGCTGCAGTGTGCTTTATACAAATGCAACTGATGCTTTGCATTCCACTTTGTGATGCATGGCTTGGATGCATCTGCTCAACTATGGAAACCCATTCTATGACGCTTGTTGCACACTGTTCTAAAAAAAATCTAAAGGCCATATGAAGATTGGAGCTCTGGGACTGAATCTGCAGAAAGTTTACAACCTCTTTACCCTATGAGCATCAGCACCAGCTGATAATGCATTTTAATGATAAAGATGACAGTTAACTGTGGAATATTTGGGAGCAAGGACATTTCACAACATCCTATCACAGTTCCAAGCTGGAATTCACCGAGCTCCTGAGAGGGACCAATTCTTTCACAGATGTTTGTAAAAACAATCTACAGGCCTAAATGCTTGATTTTGTACACCTGTACTGCCATGGAAGTGATTGGAGCACATGATTCCAACATTATTTATAATTTGGATGGGTGGGCAAATACTTTTGACAATGTAAAATTAAATCCGTTTATCGTCCCACAATGGGGAAGTTCACTCTCTGCAGTGTAGTTTAATATATGGATAATTAATTAAGTTACCACATAGATTAAGTCATTTTATTGCTGTTGAGAAATGTGCAGATTAAACTTTAGTTTGTTCTACTCTTGTATTCCGATCTTCTTTGCAATTGGGTGAGGAAGTGTGTTGTTACTCGACTTTAGCGATGCAGAGAATGCCTCAAACTCAGCATGCCAAACTAAAATATGTTAAAATACATGTTGCATACTGGTAATCCCCTACTCATGAAGCAGCAGAATACATTTTACGTAAAAATTAGGTTTACATTCACTATTTGGAGCAGGTGTCCTTTAAAAACATCATATTTTATGTACTTAGTTTTAGACTCATTCAACATGCACTTAATATAGCAGTTAAAATGAAACGTAGGAGACTGAATTAGTTTCAGCATAGCTCCAACTTGGTCCATGTTCTCGTTCCATTTCTCTCATTAGTGTGAAATATTTTCTCTTCATATCTCAACTGTGCTTGAAAACCACTAGAAAGAGAATTGATATATTTGTTCTGCTTCATTCTTTGTTTGATTAATTTATCTAAAGTCTAATTAACTTTGATGTAAAATTGGCCAAGGATAAAAAACGTTTTCTTTATACTCCTTCCAAAACACTTAGTTATGACTCCAAACTTAATCATAAAGTTTCTTTGCATAGAGTTGTCAACTTGTCTAGGAAAAATCCTTGGTGCAGTAACTCAGATAACAGGCAGCTAAACCAACCGCATGTCAGCTGCTGGCTCTGCTTCATTTGACTTCCTGCAGGTTATTCTAATCTCACTCAACTGGATTGATTTCATCATACCACGTTTCAATGTGCCAACACCACCATAGCTGGAATCTAATATAGATGCCCAGTGGAGTGTGGCAGCTCTATAAGGCACAGAGTCACAACTTGGGAGGTCCTGGTTTACTTCACAGTCCCTTTACCCGTAGTGTCAACCTGTATTCAATTTGTGATTCATCTGCTTTATATTGTTTAATCCCAGCCAACTGAAGCTGCTGGAGTTGATTTGTCTGAAGCCTACTCATACAAGAATTTGTCACTGACAGACTTCAGCTGTTTAGGGACTGACTAAGCCAAAATATCTGTCATAGACTCTGTGATAAAATGATGCTGAATCAAGCATGCCTGCTGTTATTTGCTGTATATTTCATTGACTCATGATTCAAAAGTAACCCAGTGAATGAATGAACAAATTAATGAATGTATGAATTAATTAATTAATTACATTTGACATATTTTCTAACATACAGTAAAAACATTTTTATTAGAAAATAAAAAAAGGTAAAATCCTAATGGTAATCAGATTAGAACTCGATATGGTCAACCAACATAAGAGGACAGCGACATCTATTCAATTTTGTTTCACACTACATACAGGTTACAGCTTTAAACTGTTATAATTCATACCTACAGAGTTAAATAATCACACAAAACCTCAGTCTCTTCCTATCTCTCTCACTATATCTACAGCGCCTTGTGAAAGTATCTGGCCACCTTAAACTTTTCAATCCTTTGCCACTTTTCAGTCTTTAAACATAAATATATACATTTCTAATTTTATGAGAAGAATTAACAACGAGTGTCACATAATCATGAAGTGGAATGAAATGTATTAGATATTTTAAATTGTTTTAGCAAAAAAAAAAGAAAAAAAAAAGAAGAAGATTGGATCGCTCCAAATTAACCTACCCTTTACTTTCAGTGCAGCAAAATCTTTGCAGTAGTTCAGTGAGGATTTCTGAATAATCCAATGTTGACTGATGACTGATGATGATAAACTGGGACCACCTGTGTTTAATCAAGTCTCCATATAAATGCATCTACGCTGTGATAGTCAGAGAGCATCGTCAAACACAAGGAACACATCAGTCAGGTCCTAGATTCTATTGCAGAGAAACTTAAAACCGAATTTGGACAAAAAATATTTCCCAAGCTTTAAACATTCAAAGGAGCTCTGTAAAAGCAGTAATATAGAAATGAACAGAAGACTGATCAGGGGGACGTTTCACGAAGCAGGTTTAACAAACTCAGATGCAAATCCCCAACTCTAAATTGATTTAGCCTAAAGACGGGAATTGAGTGTTCGGTTTCACAACGGCTGCTAATACAAATACTGACCAGTAATATTAGGAATATGGAGATCTGAAATCAATTTATAGACATCCAGAATGTTTATTCTAGCTGTGGAGAGTGTCATTTTGTTTGAAATGGTCATTTAGACAAAAAATAAATGTTTTTTTCAGATATCTGGAATACTAGTACGCATCAAAATGGCAATTGCTGTTGCTACTATGAAAATATTACAGGACTATTTCTTGAATGGTAGTAGATCAATGTAAATATTTAGGTGAAACCTTCTGGCAGAAGAGATAAAGGAGGTAAAGGAAGGAGAAGGAGATGAATAAAAACGTTGTTCTAATATATAGAACCTGTGGATAATTCTAATGTGTCCCTCCAAATGGTGATTCAGTCTTCTTTTACACAGTAAATAAGTGGCTGTTTGCAGCAATGCTTCAAATGTTATCATCCCAATAAATGACCATTAACAGAGGCTATCGGTCCCATAAAAAGGCTTCAGATTTTGCCTGTAGGCTCATTAGGTTGTTATCTTCAAGTGAATCCTAACCCTAACATAATTCCTTTTTCCCCGCTGAATTAATTCATTTATTTATGTGTAATCTGAAAATAATTTCAGTAGTTCTTAATGAACTGTAAATATAAACTAAATACAAATAAAACGTTCCGCATTTTGCTCATATTAAACTAAAAACAATTAATCTCATGTCCTGTCAACTGAGTTGTAGAATCCTCTCCCAATAAGTATTTAATTCTCTCTGGAAAAACTGCCGATCATTCTTTAATAAGATCCTCGTCAAATGGTAATGCAATGTTTGTTTTTAAAACCTAATGTGTTTAACGGACCTGGTGAATCATATATATTTCTTATGCACAAAACTATGAAAAAAATCTGACTAAATAAAACTTCCTATCAATGGAAATCTGCTGTGTTGATGCAGGGAAACCTCTAAAGCCTGCAGGACATCAGCCTTTGAAGACAAACTTTGGACATGTCATGACTAGATTATTTCACATCTTACTGCCATAATTAACCTACCTGTACACCCTCCAGCCCTTATGCAAATATTGTAAAATTCTGAACATACAGCTAAAGGCTTTGAAATCTAGAAAAGTACTTTCAAGAGCACAATAGATGTAGTGGTTTGCGAAATATGCAATACAAGCTTATTTTGGGGTATGTTGCAGTTTAAATGTGAAAAATTTGACAAGATCTGCATTTTTAGATAGAGATGGATTTTAATTTATCCATTCATTTGAGCTTACATAAACAGGATATTCAGTAATTTCCTTATGTATGAGGGAACAGATCATTATATTCCTAAAAGGAATTTATATTCCTAATTTGACCCACAATTTGGAAAAAAAAACCCATTTGATTTACTTACCTACCTGATCTCTGTTTAAAAGCATGAATGTGGTTCTGGACTCTTGATCTAGTAATTACTCAGAAACACACACACACACACACACACACACAAAACATGCAAACTTGCTACCACATGCATTTAAGCTGATGAAGATGCTCTCAAAGGGAGCAGAATCTGGCACATGGGAGGCAGATGTTTGATATGAAGTGTTACTGACAACTGCAGCCTCAGCAGAATCTGTGATGTGTGTGTGTGTGTGTGTGTTAAAAACTGGGTTGCTGCAGTGAGTTAGTGATTAAATGAAAGATTCAAAAGGACATAAATAAGAATATGTTTTGTTTCAGAGGTATGTGTACTTCTATCTTTGTGGACACCTCTGGGACTTTTGGACTTTGAGGGTAATAGGTCCATGAGAACAGTTGAGCGCTAGTTTTTGCTCCATTTTAAAAATATCTTTGCCCTATCAAACAAGCTGCCTTAAAAAACATATTTCCAGGAATCCAAAATGGGCAAGTCTCTTTTTTGAACACTCAAAGTGAAAGTCTTTAGAGATTTTTTTTTTTATTTTTAATGGCACTTTGATATCTGTTGACTCTGTACTTTCCCCTTTAATTGTTCTCCAGGATCTTACACTTGTCCTTCATAGTTTTGACAATATAGTCAATCACTGCCAGCTCTCCTAAAGAATATCTACTGTTTTTGTGAAGCGGTCCAGGTCAGACTCTAAGAACCTGGCATGTGGGTCACCCCAGGCTCAGTCTTGGCACCTGTTCTTTTCTGTTTTATATATTTTGCTCCAGGGTCAGATAATCAAGCAGTTTTTTTTATTTTCTTTTTCATCTGCACTGATGAAGCCAAGTTTGATATATAGCAGGTTATGACAAACTTCTTGATCACTTGAGCTCAGCTCTAGTGCTTCTTTAAGTCAGCTAGATATTT
>NW_015150554.1:140250-142291 GCF_000732505.1 Cyprinodon variegatus | reverse complement strand
CACAGCTTTCATGACAATTCCATTTCTTAAAGTGCAGCACTGATCACATGTAAACAGTGTGGGAGAAAAAACATGGTGCAAAAACGCATTGATATGAAAGTTCAGAGCATTAAATATATATGGTGCAATGATGCAGTGTTTTGGTTGGTGTGATGCAGAGTCATGACATGATTTATTTTCAACTGTCTGATGATGGTGGGGAAGAAGCTGTTTCGGAATCTGCTGGGACTGCATAGGGCTGCAGAAAGAACAGTCCATGGTGGGGGTGTGAGGTGTCATTGATAATTATACAGGACAGAGAGAGAGAGGGAGAGAGAGAAAGTTGAGAATAAAACACCACCATGTTTTGCAATATATATTTGTTGCTTATAGATTTTTTTTTTCAAAGCAATGCCTAAAACATGTTGGATGAATTGAAGTTACTGAATGCTGTACTGTACTTCATTTATTTAAAAGATAGTGAATTAGATTAAAAACCTTTAATTCTGCTATCAAACCAAATAATCATTATTTGACAAAATGTTTTTATGAATCGTTTTTACTGACAAACCTTGTCAAAGCTTTTTACCACACAGTTTAATGTTTATTAAAATACTTTTCTCAGGCTACGAGTGAATATGGATTTTTAGGATTTTTACTGCTTTGCTGTCAATATACCTTTCACAGCTTTCACAGAAAATAAAAGAATGTAACCACATTTAACAACAATAAATGTCTCAGAGTCTGACTCAATGATCTGATAGACATAATTTTATTCTGCTATATTTTTTTACCATTGCTGTGTTTCTCAAAGGCTAAAGAGCACCTCAGCTATAGAAGATTGAAAATGCAGCTCCTCATTCACAGTCATTGTGTCCTTCTTCACTGCCCCCATCAAATATAAAAGAATGATAAAAGGGTAATATTATTTAAGACATGAAAGACTGCAGAGTGGTGTGAGGTCTCAGAAGCACATTAGAAAAAAATCCAACCAATGTCAGCTTTGTTGTTGAAGGACGATTAAGATTATCCTATAAAAATGACACCATTAACACATTTTTCAGGAAGTGTCTCTTGGGTTGAATAATTCTAATTTTGCTCAGAGAGAGCGCTGGCTACTTTCATAGAAATGTATTGTGTAATAACTTCCATTACTCATCCTTATTTTGGGGTCGATCTTACATACTTAAAAGCATAATTTCTCTTTCGTTTTGTCTGACACTCTCAGTTAAGTTCAGAGAAAAACTTGACAAATTTAAAAAACGTTTAGTTAATATTTCAGTTGAACTGGTTCCAATTACTTATTCAAAACTTGGAGTGTTATAAAGTAAATATGAAGCATAAATTCTGGTAATGCATGGCATGTAGGGAAATTCAGTGGCTTGTCTTTATAATGCTTTTATCTTTTTTTTTTTTACGGTCAGATAAAACATCTAACATCTACTCATCTAACGGTATATAAAGATCACGTAATACTTTTGAACATTTTTTTTAGGTCATCTGAATTGAAACATTTTGGCTAACAACATTTCATGTTATTACTCTCCCGAAATCACTGTATTCACCATCATGTTAAAAAACAAAAATAGATATAAGCTGCTATATTATTTCCTTTTACCAGCAAAAAGTGACCTATATCATGTTTTAATAGGTTATTTTCCAGAACATATTAAAGAGAATTGCTTATTAAATAACTCTACTTGTTACTGTATGCTGTGAGGGATTGCTGCAGAGTCAACAGCACTCTGCAAACGGATGTCTACTGTCACATCTTGCTTATCAGGGAGGTGTTAAAGCTGCAGTCTGTCACATTGAGAAGAGAGCAGACTTTGACTGAAAGTTTGAAAAAAAACAGGTTTCACGCCACTCCCCCACCCTCTCTGCTTCACTCATGCCCCACCTCCAAGCTCCACCCCTCTCACAGCATCTGCGCGGCTACCGCATGCGACCAAAAGCGTCCAAGCAGCGTATGCGTACCATTGACATCTTCTTTTTTGAAGTCTTTGCCATGTGAGCAGTTGTTGGCAGGGGCAGTAAGGGCAGTTTCTCTTTCGCTGGTGGC
>NW_015150554.1:134981-139851 GCF_000732505.1 Cyprinodon variegatus | reverse complement strand
CCCGAATTATTCTTTCCAGAGTGAAATACAGGCAGTAGGCGGGACCAATTGAAGCAGTTTTTTTCACAGGTTACATATCACATGTACTGCTGTCTGGGCATAGGGACAGTTTTAGCCAATATGACAAAAAAGTGATTTTTAAAAACTTACAGACTTCAGCTTTAAGTCTGCAAAGACAATGACTTGATGTTCTCGGGTGGGATTCCTTAAATAGGAAACCCATCTGTCTGTATGATTATTTAATCGTCTATGATAAATGCCAGGAGATGAGACTTGTGAACTGGCACTATATAGATAGACTGCATTTAATTGGATTGAAGGGAATAATGTGTTTTAATTGTGTTTAAATTCAATTTTAAAGTTGTAAGTAGCCTCAAACTTTCACGACTCAGAACAGAGGGACCCAGTATTTAAGGCAAGACAGACAGTGGAATAATTCAGAAGCATTTATTTAAAACTGGAGGATCAGAGTAGCAGTGTCTAGGATGTCAGGATAGTGACTATGATAATCTAACGGAGGATGATTATAAATGCGTCAGTCACTAACCTGGTTTTAGAGTTCTGTCCATGCCCAGAGAATGAGGAAGGATCAACCCAGTTGGCTGCCAACAGGATGCGATTGGTGCCACCCAGAGTGCACCAGATGCTGCAGCCGTGGAGAACATGCAGGAGTCCAAAGCCAGGTTGGCAAACAGATCAGAACAGCAACAGACCAGCTCAGACTGAATGCTGGACCCAAAATTCAGGCGGGCAGACTGAAGTGATTTATAAACACAGGTTAGTAAACACGTAACTCTGACGGAGGACGATTATGAGCGTGTGAGTCACTAACTGATAAAGCTCAGTCCGAGCCCAGTGGAAGGAGTGGAATCCAGCTGGATGATTTTCCACAGCACACGGCACTCGCCGCCCAGAGAGTTTCAGTAGCAGAAACCATGAGCCGAAGTGAGGAAAAGCTTTTGCTTATAATAGAATGACTCCTTGTTTCATAGCTGGACTTAAATTATATATTTTTCAATAGGCCCTACATTATTTCTGTCATGTTCTTGGCACTGAGGAGCAAGGGAAGGAGTTTCTGGAAGGAGAAGCCAAAGCTGGGGTAGATGAGGAAGCAGAAGTCCAGGCCAGAAGATCAGAGACCCGAAGAGGCACCGTAAGAAAATCCAAGCCGGCATCGGGGGACAGAATTCAATAGGAGTCCAAAGTCAGGTCAGGCAAACATATCAGAACAGGGGCAGGCAGGCTCAGAGATCCTGCAGCAAAAACTAGTCAGGATCAGGCAATCAGAATAAACACACTGGTTAAGCGAGAACTGTCAACTACAGCTCTAATAATCTGGCACTGATGGCTGGGACCAAGCAGTTTAAATAAGAACTGGAATGGGTGGATCTGATGAATGGTAATAAAAACTGGGACGAACTAAGAGGGTGGATGGAATAAACAAATAATCCAGTCATCAGTGCCAAGATCATGACAAAAATAACGTATGCCTATTAAAAAAATCATATTTTAAGGACAACTATGAAACAAGGAATCATTATATTATAACCAAAACCAGAAAAAAACAAAAGATGTATCGATAATCCGAGACCAAAAACTTAATTGAATTTATATTGCAAATTATTCATTTTTATCCTTTCTAATCTTCAAAATCGAAACTAAAATGAAGCTGAGATGACAAACTCTTATATGTTTTATGAGCTAAGGAATAGCAAACTATGAGCAGTAAAATTTCCCCCTAAGATTATCTGTTTGAAAGACGAGGAATTTTGGGCAAGGTTTACAAAGCATAACTTCAGCATTGAGAGAAGAGAACCATGAGAATGTGTCATAGCCTGATTTTCACAAGCTTACTCTTCATTTATTTATGGTTTCCAACCCCCTCAAACTCCCAGATTGAAAAGAACACTAAAAAGCACATTAGATGAATGAAGCCAAAAAGAGGATTAATATCTAATGAGTATTGATAGACAGACAGACACACAGACATATAGCCTTCCAGAGCTTCTAAATTCTATAAAACAAATTTAAGTGTAACTTATGTAAAGTTTATTTGTAGACCTGTCTTTTGTGACAATCCTAACTGTCTTGTTCCTCCAGTTTCTGTGGGGACCTAACCAGGTGCCTAATTTTCCTATGCTTCTTGCCAGCCCTTCTACAAGATAAACACATAACTATATTAAACGTGTGTTACTTTTGTCAAATAATGAAATTATCTAAAAATATTTTAGCCTCTTACACCCTCAGGGGGTATAAATAAATTTCTGCCTGACAAAAACACACAAAAGTAAATCACTTATAGCCTCACAGCTATTAGATTTAAGAAGAAACTTTCGGTACCTCTGTAAAGGTAAGATGTCATAGAATGGTTTTCTGGTGTCAGCACCATTGTAGCTTTGACCCTGCCTGAAATATTAGGGACAAAATACAAAATATTTTGCATTTTTTGAACCTCGCCAAAATTTTCTTTGAAATAAACATTGCAAAACACTACCAAAATATTATTTATAGTACAAAAAAGTAGTACAGACTTTTAAATCTAAATGTTGTGTAAAAATATACCAAATTTGGACTCAATCAGATGAATCATATTTATTTTAGAATGGTATTAGTGAGAAATTTCTTAGGCGGAGAGGCCATTTTGGCACATTTATCCAAAAATGTCACCAAACTGTGCCAAATGTGTTTTTTACATCAAAACTGGGGGTTTGTTAAAATTACGAGGTCACGTAGCAGCTGGACCCGCCGGTGGGTCCGTAGGGTTCTAGGGGTTAAGGGCAATTTCAGGATAGAACAAAAACATAGGAGGTGAGTAGGTGACCAAAATCCGAATATTTCAGGCCTAAAATCAGTCAAGTGAATAATACAGTATTTTCTTTTGAGTTATAATTTGCAAATTTTGGCTGCATGTTTGCTTGTTTATATGTAAAAACAAAGATAGTAAAATGAGATTATGCTCTAAGTTCAATCATCAGATTTAAAACAAGACAATGTTTGAGCTGCAGCTAGTGCATCTTTAATTATGTGACTTTGAGATGCAACATTTATTATTTTAGCAAAGAGACTATTGCTTTTTGGATTCCAGTGGATTTCCAGATGCTCCAAAAAGCAAAGCAAGCCAGTTTAAAATTCAACCAAAGTGGTTGCTGCTGCATCAGTAAATTAGTCAGTAGTAGATCTAGCCGACCTTATTCTTTGAAAAGCTTTTAGGTGAGATGGATGGAAGAAAAATGAAAGAAATTGATATGTAAAGGTCAAAACAGTCAAACTGGATGATTAAAGAACAAATGGCATTTTTCAGGTCAAGCATGTTAGCTGGGTAATAATAAATTTGGCATGATTGATCTATCTGCCTGTAATCAGATTAGTATTGTCAGCCTTCTGTTTTCTCTCTGTCTCATCTTTGTATTTCCATCTCAACCATCTTTAAATCTTGATGTTTATTCTTTTATTTTGTGGTCACTAATGGTGTGTTTGTTTCATCCTAATATATCCTGTCCACTCTTCTTCTCTTTTTCACCTGTCCATTTTCTTTTTTTTTAATCTTCATTATCATATTTTTTTCATATATATATTTTTTGTGACTGATTATATCTTACTGCTTTAACTTTTATCTCACTCACCTGCAGTCTATCATTGTCTCACTGTCACTATTTTTGTGCCCCTATCTGATGCTCTTTAGCTTCGTCTCTCCATCTCTGTCACTAATTAATTTAACTTTTTTATCTTTTATGCTGACATATGTGTCAGCTGATTAGACAGGTTTTGTGGAAACCTATGACAAAGAGAAAGTTTGTCTCTCCTTTTTTCCCCCTTCTTGTCGACAATTAATTTTTGCAAGCCTCAAACTATAAGCAAGGCTTTTACTATATTATCAAGAAGAAACGTAAAAATATGACTTCCTATGACACCAAAAGGAGGATTGGGAGTAGACAGCTTATACTGAGATATTAGTTGATCCTGCAGATGCATTTGGCCGTGTTTGTTTTTCTAAAAGTTTTAGATTATCTGTGTCTCAAAATTTTGTGGGGATTGCTTTTTTTTTTACTTGTCTTTTTGGCATTTTTTTCTACATTCCGTTCAAATGAAATTTGTGCTAAACTCTTTCTAGGTGCTGCTGTATCTATTGGCTAGTGATTTCAAATTGCACAGTGTTAGGTTTTATTATTTATACATCATGTGCATTGTTATTTTGTTAGTCAGATTAGACAGAGCAGAAGGCCTTCCTTCACATTGTGGATGTCGTGGTGTGTACGGAGGTCATCTAATCAAGACAGCCTTCGTGTCTTTAAGAATACTCAGGATATGGGCACATCTTGGAGCCGGACTGATAGGAGAGAGCTACTGTATCTGTAACCCTGAGACAGAGAGGCAACCTGCATGGAGTTCAAGACATGGATGGCGTGTCAGTTTCTGATACGGACAGCTAAGCATCCACCTGATGCAACACATAGACTCACAAGGTATAAGAAGCAGGTGATGACCTTGTTCGGGGCTCAAACTTTGCCGGACGCTTGCGGACGTGATTTTTGAGACCACAGCTGTGCATAGCTCGAAGCATTTTGCGCTGTTATGTAAAGACCTGATCTAGACTAAACTCTGTTACTTTTTTACTCCTGTTTTTTATAGTCCTTTTTATATGGTTTTAACGAGTTTGAGTTAAGAGTAGTAAATAACTTGCTCCCAGGAAAAGAACCGTGTGAGGAGGCCCCGGGGCGTTACAGCCTTTACTTTGAAGGGGACAAATCCTTCTCACTTTAACAAATTGGTGTTTCCGCCCGTGACCTGGAAGCAGGACAACAGAGCCACCGATGGAAAAAGCTCCACAGGCTGCGGCCGCTAACAACTGATAAGGTGAGGAGATTCCTTA
>NW_015150554.1:130890-134971 GCF_000732505.1 Cyprinodon variegatus | reverse complement strand
AGAATAAACTCTTTTACTTTTTTACTCCTGTTTTTATAGTCCTTTTTTATATGGTTTTAACGAGTTTGAGTTAAGAGTAGTAAATAACTTGCTCCCAGGAAAAGAACCGTGTGAGGAGGCCCCGGGGCGTTACAGCCTTTACTTTGAAGGGGACAAATCCTTCTCACTTTAACAACAGTCATTGAAACATCATAATGTTTTATGATGTTTTTTTGTACAGACTCTTGCATAGGGTGCACCATACCTAAACATTAGCATTTTTTTCCTGAAAACAGAACTGTTGTATGAAAAATGCAACTGAGGGAAACAGGCAGTATACATCTAAAAGCTAAAGAAGTGAACTTTGTGTTTAATAAAAAGCTTTGGAAGATTTATTTTTGAAATAGGCATATTCATTGTTAATTCTGCTTGGTATTTAAAGCAGAGGATGGAAGTTCAATAGAAAGCAAAGAGGGTACTTCAATATTCCATGCTATTAATAGTCTAGAATTAAGTCAACCTGTTGTAGATATCACAGCTAAGGAAACTCTGACAACACTAAACATATAGCAAGTAAGTATACATATAGAAATGATTACTTACTATTGCTAATTATACTAACTTTGTGAACCATCTATTTAAGATGCATAAAGTTTAAGTTCAAACTCATGGTTCCTCTTGTCTATTTTAAAAAACTAATTATTTGGTTGCAAATAGTGCAGAGCCCATCTCCACACACAATATGTGATGCTACTTCTGATCACAATATTAACAGTGATAAACCACAAGAAAGAGGCTCCTTTACAGTTACAATAAATTTTTCAGTTTAATTTGATCAAAAACAGAAAACCAGGAATGTAAAATTGTTAGCTATTATCTTTGTAAGGGAATAAGAAAATGCAACTTATTATTATTTTTTTTTTGTAGAGATATAGAGAGATTGTGCTGCTATATTTGGCTGATCATTGTTTCATCTATATCTAAAATTAGTTGTTTTTGCCAATATTTGTTTTTATAAACTTAGAAAATAGAATAAAATCTGTTGTTGTTTTTCATTGCCCTTGAAAACTAGAATAAATTACAATGTAAGAGTCAAAGCTTTACAAAATAGGTATTATAGAAATAATTATATCCTCTTGTAAACGTTAAACGCTTTCCCAAAATTTATTGCCTTACTTAGCATATAAGATAGTATTTTTTAAGGGTACCTATTTAGTTCTTTTGAAAGTTACATCTTCAATCAACTTTTTTAAGATAGACAATTTCCATTCACACCTTTAACAGGTTTTTCAAATGGTTACAAATGCATCCAGTTTTTATAGACTAAGCTTGAGAAAGATTTAGGTTCAGTTATTTCAATTATAAATTGCTGATATAAAAATCAACTCACACACACTCTAAGACACACAGTTTTATGACAAATATTGTAGTTTGCATAAATATGTACAAACTTTAACATTTCCATTAAGGCAGCAATCTGTATCTCTTATCGGTAAAACAGGAGTTTATTTTGAGTGAGTTACACTTAAAGTATAACTAATTACCAGCAAACCAATTTGATCTGTACTTCAGAGTAGTTAAGTTCTATTTTTGTTTATTATCAAATAAGATATTGTTTAAATAGTAAAAATCTTGTTTTTTCAGTCACTAAAATACTAAATGAAAGAATATACCTGCAAAACAGAAATAGGAATTCCCCTCAGTCTCTCTTATATGCATATTTTCATACGGTAACCTCCTTTTTGTTATACATCTATCCAAATATGAACTTGTAAGTAAAGCAAAATCTGTATGATTTTCTAAAAAATGTTAAAGTGGTAATAAAAGGACAGACAAACCCAGGGACAGACAGACGGACCTGTCATGGCTCATCTGCGAGCTGTAATTGGATTGTCGCCTCGTCAAGTCGCTAGTTGACACTCTGTGTAATGGACAGAGACATTCAATTTACGTGAAACACAAGCTGAATGCCAATTAACTGCAGGACACTTTAAGACAGAGGAGAGAGTTGAAGAAAACAACGAAGCTAGAGGAGGACGAAGGAAGAAGAAGATAAAAAGATTCCTTGGGTGGTGGTGGAAACATTGATGTATTGATTCAACAGGCATTTTGCTCTGCTGCCAGTGTATTTCTTCTTCAAACTTGTAACTTCCTCATCACCTAGAAAGATTAAATAATTAGGGTTAATTTCAAATATTTCTATTATTTTTAGAATGGATAATTTCTCATAAATCTGAATTTCAGGTAAATGCTCCTCACTTGTACCAAGAAGAAAAAAAATGGATAGAGACCACAAACAATGGTCAAACTCGGTTTATTTTAACATCTATTTAGATCTCACTCTGTGCTGTTCTTTTAAAAAAAAATCTTGTAAAAAAGATAACTCTTTATAACATCCTGAGACCAAGATAATTAACATGACATACCGAAATGCATAACTTTGCCATGGTCCTTTTTTTGTCACTTCTCCTCTCCCTCACTTTTCTCCTGTAAATTTAACAGCCGTTAAAGGGCAAAGTGATGGAGAGATTTACAGCAGGCTGTAAAACCAGTGCTTCCTGCTCTATCATTCTTTTTCTCTGCATCTCAACCCAGACCCCCTCATAAGCCTCCTTTGCTCTGTGTCTTCGACCATCATTAGGTTTGGTCTGTTCAGGCTTTACTTATTAGTAATATCCACTTTCCAATGACTATTTAATATACAGATGTTACAAAAACATATCTAAACACACAACATTGAGGGACATGAGCATAGTGATGAAAAGATTCAATGAAGAGCAACGAGAATCACAGAGTTCATATAGTGAAAATAGCACGTTAATGTGTCGACCTGTCAGAAATATCTGTTAGAAATCAGGAAAGTAAACAATGGAGAGCAACGTGTAAGGAAGCCAGGACATAGTAAGTGTGCTATATTGTTTTGCTCTTTTGTCCATTCTAGTCCCTCTCACCATTGCTGCAGCATGTTTATCAAATGTAAACAGAGTTGTTTTGGCTTGTTAGATCAGACACGACAGCTGCAGTGTGTTGAGGTACGTTGTGTTCAATTCAGTACTCCAGTTAAGCGGGGGTAAAGGGGGATGGCATCCCGCATCTTAAAAAAATCTTTATAAATTACCGTATGTTGTCCGACATCAGTTGCTCCGCTTCTCCTGTTTGTACGGTAAAGCTCTCCAGAGGGCATGGGACCATTCCCCGCCATGAACATAATCAAAAATAAATATCGATTCAGGCTCAAAATGAGCACCTTAATATGTATGTACTTTAGAATGGCTTTGTCGCGATTCAATCCTTGCAGGCTTTAAACCTAAAGCCTGCTTCTCTCATTAAGCCACATAAAAAAAGAAAAAAAAAACAAACAAACGGTCAGTTCAGGTGTTTTATAAAATATGTAAATCTGGAAATTGTTTATATATTTCAAACTGAGCAATTGTTGTTTTATACTGAAAAAAAACACTTTAGATTTTAAAATGGAAAAATATTCTCTTTTTTTATATACTTTTTATTTAAAAAGTCAACGTATAACATGGAATGCATAAACATCACATTTTATTTAGGTGTTGACTTATCTTTAAAGTAGCAGATAATAATTAAAAATGTCTCCGGACCTTTACTTGTTGTTGATTTTCTTTATTCGGGTCCCGCTGATTTAATTGGTTACCCCTGCCCTGTACCATCCCCTGTGACATTCATTACCGAATGTGTAAAATTTGTACCATATATTAACGGTAATGGCAATAATATTGCCCTTTTAACATTCGGCCATCTGTGGGCTTATGAGCTTATTGATAAAATCAAAGAAGTGGCCTATCATGGCTGTGAAGCTGACATCTTCTGTGGATTGCTTTGCTTTACACTAATGCTAGGGTATTCCTATATTCAGCTTTCCTGAAACCTGGATATCTATTACATGGTGTTTCTAACCCATTGCTCAGCTATCAAAGTCTTTAAGTCTTTTCTAGTGGACTTTCCAAGGGGATAATCAATATGATGGATGGATGGATGGATGGATGGATGGATGGATGGATGGATGGATGGATGGATGGATGGATGGATGGATGGATGGTTGGATGGATGGATGGTGCTACTACTACTTCAGAGG
>NW_015150554.1:128767-130210 GCF_000732505.1 Cyprinodon variegatus | reverse complement strand
GTTGACAACAACTATGCGTTGCTTAACATACGTCATGCACTCCGTTGCTCTTATTGGTTGTAGGTCTATCCAATTGAGTGCAGAGGCATTTTTTTTTCCTGGTTCGTTCAAAACACGCCCCATAATCACAGCTCTGTGGAGCAGTATCAGACTCATATTCTGACTAGAATTGAGTCGGACTACGTCAGGCTAGCAGAAAGGGAGATTATAGATAGAATGAAGCAGAATGATGCACCTTTCAGAGTGGCCTTTTTTTGTGGGCAGTCTAAGGCACACGTGCACTAATCATGGTGTCTAATCAGCATCTTGATATGACTCACCTGTGAGGTGGGGGGATTATCTCAGCGAAAGAGAAGTGCTCACTTTCACTGATTTAGACTGGTTTGTGAACAGCATTTGAGAGAAATTGTGATATTTTGTATTTGGAAAAAGTTTTAGACCTTTGAGTTCATCTTTTGAAAAATGGGAGCAAAACCAAAAGTGTTGCATTTATAACTGGAACTGGATCTAACATAAAAGTTGAAGACTTAGAAGAAGATATTATTTTTCCTAAATTCTGTTATTATTTTTTTAATAGTCTGTTATTTGATAATGTTTGAACATGTTTTTTGTCTCCTTTAAGATCCTAAACAGCACTTATTCAGAATGAATATGGCTAGAGGCCAGAGAGTGTTCTTGGCCCTGCCGTGAGGTCGAGCTTGATAGCTGGGTTCAATAGCACGATGTAAGCAATGAATGGACTATCTCTTCCAACCTGCTGGGATCATCAGGTGTTCAAACGAAAAGCAGGGCTTTTCTCTGCCTCAACTGAAACTTATAAAAAACTTGAGATACAAACAAAGTGAAATTTATGGTTCATGTTCTGCTGGTCGATTTGAGGCAGCCTGATTAATGTCTGGAACAAAAAACAATGAGTAAGAAGCTCTTTGTCAGAAAAAAATAACTGGTGTATGATTACAGATAAATGTAATCCAGACAACAATGCCCTCCCCCCTTTTCACCTACCATAAAAGGGTTATTTTTCAGTTGCTGTTACATTCATTGATTTTAAATATTTCCTATGTTACACCTCTGGTTTAGAGGAATCTAAAGCAATGATACGCTCTGTGACTCTAGAATCCCTTTCAGGTCAGCAGACATGTCCAGCAGCACAGTGTGAATCATACATTGCAGATGCAGTTTGTATCCTTCAGTGCTGAAAAACAAAATTTTTTTTCTGCTAATAAAGAAAACATAAATTATGAATATCAGAAATGTAAACAAGTTTCTAAACAAGGAAAAAAAAAGAAGAAAGGACCCTTCACAAATAGTGTGCGTTTTGCATGTGCATGTGCTTGAAAGAAGAAAAAAAAAAGAAAAATCCATTTCACACATTTCCCATTCCTTCCTTCCTTCCTTCCTTCCTTCCTTCCTTCCTTCCTTCCTTCCTTCCTTCCTTCCTTC